>NW_018736348.1:0-83366 GCF_002204515.2 Aedes aegypti | reverse complement strand
TTAAAGTGCAATTTGGCAAACAAGCTAAACAAAAGGGACCTGAAAATAAGCCGCAATCTATTGCCGTAGCAGAGCGATTGTTTTTGCTTAGCTGCTGTAGTTTGGTGGACTCTTCGGGCAGGAGCTATTATTTGATTGAGATTGATTTGATTTAGCTTATCTTATTGTGTCACGTCCACAGTAGAGTCCGCGGCTTCTAAGCAAAGCCATGCTGAAGGTGTCTGGGTTCGAATCTCGGTCGGTCCAGGATCTTTTCGTAATGGAAATTTCCTTGACTTCCCTGGGCATAGAGTATCATCGTACCTGCCACACAAGATACGAATGCGAAATAATAACTTTGGCACAAAAAGCTCTCAGTTAATAACTGTGGAAATGCTCATAAGAACACTAAGCTGAGAAGCGGGCTCTGTCCCAGTGAGGACGTTAATGCCGAGAAGAAGATTAAGTTGGAACCTGAAGGCTATCGTTTTTGCTTCCGAAGTTAAAGGTCATGGATTCAATCTTAGGCCCCAATACATCCGACTTTCTTTGAAACAATCATCCAATCCCATATTTTTTCTATAAAATCTGAGACCATGGCTTTTCTGGCTGGCCAAGTTTTATTATTTGTTAGTATCATTCCAAACATTACATTTATTACATATTTGTAAAATTTCGCTTAAATGCTCTCAATATGATTTTTGAAAGTTAATATCTGACCAATTTATTGGAACCCCTCTCATCGTGACAACATTTCTACTTGAAGGCAGTCTTCAAAATATCCTTTGCATTGCGTTGCTTTGATCTATAATTCAAGGAGTAGGAAAATGCACACTCCTCTTTTGCCAACCCAACATTGCTTTGATTTGCTCCTATCATTTCGGGAAAATACTGCATCAATGATCTAAAAAAATATCAGCTCCTTACATTGGACGAACATGGGTAGTAGGCATAACAACCGTGCGGTAATCACTTCGCTGTGTTATTTGAAAAGCTTGCAGAAGTGTCAGATAGCAGTTGTAACGCGTTTGAGAATTTCGAAGATATTAAGGCAAAAGTTTTTTTAATTTGCTTAAGGTTTTATTGTTTGCTTGTAGGGAATGGATATTATATTGTTGTGCAAATTGACCAATCATGTTTCCAGCAAGAATTATACCGGATCTGTGCCTTTGCAATGTTGCCCAAGAACCCTTCTAGTGCTCTGTAGATTTAATTTTAATCAAATAAACTTAAAAGATATTCTAAATACACCCTGCTATTGTCCTTCCCAAGCGAGTCTCAAAATGAGTCGACTTTCATAATTTCATTCGGCTCATCTCACTCACCCGACTCACTTATGACTGAATGCAACTAGGCTCTTCAGTATAGAGTTCCCGTGACATGGTTAGATCACCTCTACATGGTGCGTCACGGGGTAAGATGGCTCATTCGAACTGAAGAAGAAAAATATAGAGCTCTCTCTGACGACTTACAACAATCTATCCTACCATCAGTTTTTATTTGTGTATGCATCGATTCAGGAAACAGTTAAATTATTTCGTGAGACATTTTCAACCGAAAATCACCCTCATAAGGTATTACGTATTAAAAATCAGTTTTAGCTGATATTCAAACAAATATGGTAATAACTAATTTGAAAAGGCATAATAAAATCCCCCTTATATGGTGTTGCGGACGCAGAGAAAAGTGATCAAAATTGGTTTTCGAGTCCCTACCAAAATTCGAGTCCCTACCAACCAATCCTTTAAATAGACATTTTTGAAATTCTTCCTTCTAGGCACCTTCCTAAAGATAATTACGGTATGGTTTTCCAAAGGTCAAATTCTTTCGGGAAAATAATTTATCCTTCGTATGGGATCGTTATACGTAGGTAGATCAGATAATTTCCTTAGTGCTCATTTTCTGAATCGATCCCTTGAAATCACTTCCATCGTCAAAAACGTTTGATACCAGGGCAGCTACTTAAAATGATCTGCATCAATGATGCAATACTTTACATCAAATGATCATAGGAGCAATGAAATGCGAGGATTTGAATTTATCATTAGAAAAAGAAAATTTCCAAGGCATGCTTTTTAAATCTCTCTTGTGCAATGATAATTCGGAAGACTGTGGCCAACCACAAATTAACAGAAATATAGTGAGTAACTGTAATAAAGCTGTGTAAAACTAGTTTAGAATGTCTTGCCATTTATTGAGCCTTGATTAGCCTCTCGTATAAAGCCGACCCTACTCTAGTTTGGCGGTATTTGAACGCTCCAATATATGTCCGTCCGACCAATATATGTCCGTCCGACTTCCCGGTAACACCTCTTTTGAGCAGAAACAAATTAGATAAGAATTAAAGTAAAACCGACTTTTTTTAAATTACAATTAACTCTCTCTTACTCGATACTACGTATCTCGATATCGAGTTAGAGAACCACAGTAAAAGTTGATTTTCATGGCTACCTTGATGGTCCTTTAGATCGCATTTGCACTGGTTTTGTGTTCTATAAATCGATACATCTCAAACTCGATGGTCCATGCAATATTGGGTTAAGGAGAGTTAACTGTTTTCTATGAATTTGATATGTTATCATGTTATAACTTAGTTAATACAAATAATTCACTCAATACTTATACTGATTTGACACTGATACTGTTGTCAGATGAAGAACTTGTCGAATCGGTTACAGTCAATAATTTTGACTGTTACCTGAAAAAAAATAACATGTTTTAAAAGTTTAACTTTTTTTAGTTCTATACTGACATTTTCATACCAATCATTATTATAACTGTGTTACTCGAAAAAAAATAACACCGATTTTTAAGAGCAGGGATAAATTGTGATAAAACTGCAGAAAAAAAGCCAAAAAATAATGAAACAGCACAGCCTAAAACACTTTTTGTTTTAAATAAGGGACATTTCTTATTCAAACACTAATGTTAACAGTTAATTAACAGTTTCCATGCCTTCTATCGCTTCAAAATTATTAATGTATGACTTCAATATTTAAAGATTCAATATAGTGACAATATAAGCCAAAATATGAAAGTTGACAACATAAATGACTCTAACGGCAGTTGTGATAACAGCGTATTTCTAATGAAAATCATAATCTAAACAGAAGGATACATTCATAGTTGAGTGATGCTTTGATTCAATCCAAGCATTATTTAAACACAATAACTTTTGTATTTGACAGATAGTAAAATTTATGCCCGTAAATATGACGGGTTGAAAACAATGTTCATTCCAACATATGGCGCAGCATTGTTAAAAGAATAACCTTTGCTTAAAAAAAGGTAAAACTTACGACTAAAACATGGTTTTAATCTATGGTCTAAATACGACTGAAACATGGTTTAGTCTTTTGTTTTAGGGCACGGTATTGAGAATTTATTGTAACGAGAAAAAAGCTTTATCTTGTAACAAAAGAATTTCAAATAACACTAGCTTCATTGCAAATTATAATCTAATTACGATCAAGAACGGCTTAGGCACAGACAAACGGACGTAACAGCTTGAACAATTACTAGATCATCTTGTTATCTCGTTAGTATCGTTAGTGCGCAACCGTCAAGCTCCAATAAAAGCGATACTAGCGCCACGAGTGAGCCGTCCATCAGGTACAAATTATTAGAATTGAGTGCTGTTTTGCCTGTACAATGAGAATAAGTTGAGTCTATGGTCTAAGTTTTAAAGAAGAAAATTTAGTTACAGAAATATGAAAAAATCGTACGTCATAATAATCACTGAAAGAAAAAATTCTGTTCGAAACGTTTTTAGCTTTAATACAAATAATAATCATAAGAGCTTGGTAGCTCCTATTTAAAATCGCTAAAATTTATAATAATATTCACAGCTTTAAGGCTAAGTTAGGACAGGACGTGGACAGCTCAACAAAGACTGGCCCGTCGTTTTCAGTCCATAACGTTGACTATACAGAAGCCAGTGCTACCAGTATCCGTTTAAATCGGATCTTGTAAACAAGTTTAAACATCAAGAGTCATAATGTGGTTGTTTCTTGCACACTTCATTTATTTAGTGCCATAGTAATTTTTGTATTCAAAACTGGAGATGTATTTAGAGAAAATTGATACAATTTCCATTATATTGCTCTCAAATGGTAGTAGCACATG
This sequence comes from Aedes aegypti, assembly GCF_002204515.2. NCBI lineage: Eukaryota > Metazoa > Arthropoda > Insecta > Diptera > Culicidae > Aedes > Aedes aegypti. The sequence goes on along the minus strand of NW_018736348.1, from coordinate 79,262 downwards.
CGGTAAACTTAACAGATTTAAAACAAAAAGAGTCCATGAAAAATTTCCAGACTTTTGGTCACTCTAATTTATAAACTAGCAACACGGTCGGGCTAGCAAAAAAGTGCCCTGCTACAATCCAACTCAACGATGTTTAACTAGGCCTTTACTAAAACGACCAATGAGAAGTGGTTTTTTTTGACAGGCAATTGGTTGCGTTTTTGTAACACTTTGCACATGTCTTATAGGCTTTTACATGTGACAGGTCCGTATATGCATTTGTTTACGTCGATGGAGGACCGGTGCAAACACTAAGCTGTCATTTCCATATAAGAACTGTCAAAGAGCTTTCCGATCAGCTGATTTAGAACGTCGAGTGAATAGGCCTATTTCAACTGCAGTGATTGACAGTAGACTTGATGTCTCGGGCCCGATCCATCTGACAAGCCAATCGGGCCCCCTGTCACTATAGAAGACAGTGTCTCCATAAATGCCGATAGCCTGGTTTATGTACTTTGACCTGACACATCTTGCCGTCATAGTTGATTCATCGTGAGATGACTTAGTCATCGTGAGATGACTAAGCAAAAACCATCAAAGACGCAAACAAATTCCAATGATGGCCTACTTCACCTTAACATAAGTATGGATGTTCTAGATCTAGATATATCCTACACATGAAGAAAGTTGTTAATTTATTAATAACTAGTGGTCCCGGAAAACTTCGTCTTGCCATCAAGTAGGCTGTTGAAAAACGCTATGCAAGTCCCGTGTAGAAAATGTCAGATTAGTTTTCTCCCGTTTTCCCCACTATTCCGAAGACTTTCTTAAATTTTTTCTTCGCACAAACACGTCGGAGTTCTGGACGAATTCAACAGTGAAAGAATCATATAAAGCCAATCACCCGTTCTCACGTCATTTCGTGACATACATCTTTCCATTTTTATTTATATAGATATGTCAGAAATTGAAAAACCAAAATTTATTTTCACAGAGTAACTCTAAAGAATCACTTATATTTAATTAAGGTTATTTTGTGCCTATCGTCAAGCCAGTAAAAAAGAAGAAATACAAGCTTGGTGCAGCCTTCTTTGTCATGGTATTGATTTACATTGAATCTTTTTTTTTTCAATTGTAATGAGATGTTTTATTTTATCAACTATCTAAGTAGTGCACTTGCTGTTATTGGGCTCTGCACTGTTTTGATTTTGTGTGGGATTTTGACGTTTACTGGCCTTATTGTTTACTAATTTCATGGAAGAGTAAAAGATCATGGAAGAGTAAAAGGGTTGATTTTTGTGCAGAGCCCCATACTTCATCAGTGGCTGCAAGATATTAATAGGGGAAGACGAGGTAAGAGCGCCCGCCGGTATAATACGGACCACCTCCTCCAGTTTGGCACTTTACTTAAACATAGGATAAGCACCACCAAGCACTTTACTTAATCATAAGATTTTTGTCATTAAGAAGCATTTTAGGTGATATTTACATCGAATTTTTCATAGCAAATATCAAAAATAATGTTTTTGCTCACTGATATTAAATTTGATCTAAATATAACATATGCACTTAAGGATACCTCAAAACATTTTTTTTTGTAAAAACGCAATGAAGTGAATTATGAATGGTAAATATTCCGCTTTGAAGTATGGCTCTAATTGTGAAAACTGCGCACGCGGGGTAAAACCGACCACTGTTGATGGGGTAAGACTGGCAGCCTCAATATATTCCAATAAAAGGTCTGAACAATTTAAAAAACTATTTTTTACAAAATATTGGTGACGCAAGGTATGCATCTAAGATTTAAGAACCATTTATCGTTAAGCCGATTCAACTTTCAAGTTAAACAATGAAGAATTCATTAAACATCATACTTATTAGAACCATAGTGAATTGATGTATTTTGCGCAAAATTATACTAAACAATCATGGTGTTCGCTTGTACCAGAGGACTGACACGGCTGTCATCCTGCATACATTTTGGCTCTTCCTCACTTCGTATTGGTACTTCGAGTTTTGGTACCCACTTTCTGATCGGTTTGCCCTAACCTTGCTCCTGATTTTCGAGTATACGGCTCATACGCTGCTAGTGCTAGATTCTGGCAAATAAACATATCGCATTGAATCGTCGTATTTGAAGACGCTCTTCATTAGTTCATCATTTTGTTTAATGTTTTACGCATCATCGAGGTATAATAGATGTCTCCTACCCATAAAACATATGTTTTGTCCCTCCCAATATAATCAAAACAAGAACAGTGGACGCCATTTTGAATTGATGTTGGGTTGATAAAAATTGGCTCATGCCACCCCCTGGCTTTTACCCCATAGGTGGGCGGTTTGGCCCCGTCGCTAAAAATAATCATGATAAGTAATCACTTTTTCAAGTCTGATAAAATGAATAAATTTACACAAATCCAACACCTACGATAATTTTTGGTTATGCTCAATGTTTAAAAAAACAACAGGCTGCGTGAAATTTTTTTTTATTTATTCTTGATTTTGACACATTAATTAAATTGCTTAGGCTAAGACCGCCCACCCCGTCTTCCCCTAAAATTTTGAGAAATGACGGAATTCTGTGCCACCTTATGCAATTTCTTCAGCTTTTCTTTTTATTTCTTCTATATGTTAGTTAACTGCTCATCAAACTCATCAATTTACCATCCGAATATTATTTTAAATTTAAAATTAAAAGAAAATATAAATATGAGATATACATGGAAAAATATAAAAGTATAATTGATGAAGCTTCCCAAATATCAGATGGCCATCGGTCAAATAAATCATGCAGGCTCTAGATGAAATGATTTTTGTTTTTATTTTCATAATTGGAGTGGTAATTTGAGACGTATATAAAAAAGGGAACGTAGTGTAAAACGCTTCATCGGGGTCATACGCGTCACGCTCGATTTGAATGAATAACGAGTTTTGGAACGGGGTGGGGGGGACCCCCCCCGAAAATATAGAGCCTGTGTAAAAATGCTTCTCTTATTATATTTTCAAGTGTTTTTGTGTCGAAAATCGTAAATGATTTTCGCTGCTTTCATTGCAATTTTGTGTGATTTTCTAGGTCATTTTTCAGTTTGGTAGATCACCAATCTTTTGAAAGAAACCAGAAACTATAACCAAGAATCGCCTGGTACACCCCCATAGTTTGTATTCCATGTAAAACAAATGTTGAATTTATCCTTAAACGCGTATTGAAAGACTTCAACTTTAGCCAACTCGTGGAGCAAAACACCCACTAATAGCATCAAAGCAGTCGTTTGAATTCCAGCAAACGTACACGGAGAAATAAAAAAACCATATATAAGTATATTTTAGCTTACTTTTGAGTAATTTTTCTCTCTCCATTTCATTCGCACCTTCTATTGTTGGAAGAGAGCGAAGAACAAAACAACCCAAAACCCGAACCTTAGTGCGTTATCTCAAATTTGAGTAAGTGGCACAGTACTGAAAGTTGAGTTATTTGATCTGCCGGCTGAGTGGAAATAAATTAGCCAGTAGGTATTTGTTTTCGCATGGATGTAAATGAAAAGAACTTCCACCCCATTAACTCAAAATTAGGTTAACGTCAAAGTAAATGGAATGAACTAACTTTTGAGTACTTAATTTTCGCCGCTACGCTGAAGTTACATGCAGATTTGAACCGCTAATGTGCATTTTTCGTATCAGCATGTATACTATAATTGAACAATGGAACTTTTTACGAGACGTTTCAAATCAACTGATTATGCAGCTTTTTGATAGTTGTTCTAAGGAGATGACAGTCTGGTCACTCAACCGATTAAAAAAAAAAAAAAATGCGTGGACGGACCTGTAACATGGAAAGGCCTATCACATCTGTTCAGAATGCTGTCTTCATATAGGAATCTTTCGATTTATTTTTCTTTAATTTACAGATTAGGATACCGTATGCATTTGTAAGCAGAGGAGGGGTATGAGGACGTTTGAAGTCACAAAACATTCTTTAATAAAGTGTTTTAAAAATCTTTGATTTTTTTTAAAGGTTTGTTGAGAGCAAAAAGATCAGAGAAACTGAAAGATACTGAAAAACCAATATTGTTGTCTCACCTTGGTACAATGTTATGATTTTGTTGATGATGTTTACATTTTTCTAAGTTGTGTTTTTTGTAAACTGCAAATAAATGCAATATTGCAAAACATAAGCAGCAAAAAGTACAGATTTCAACGAAATGAGATTTTCGATAAAATACATGAATATATTGTGAATTGTATTCTGGTCTATCAATGTTTGCTGTTAATATATACTAAATTTCCATCAAAACCATCATCCAAAACAGAGTTGATTGTAATATATAAAAAAAATTGCTGCATTTTGCAAAATTAAACAAAAACATAAAATTTTCGTGATTTATTTTGTCCAATTAGGCATATTTCGCCAAAATTAAGGGTGATTTGTGGATTTTAGGCGTTTTGCAGCTTTCCTGCAAGATAATATATGGGTCGAACTTCTGCCCCTTATGGGCCAAAAGTCGTCTCCAAGCATTTATGCACTAAAACTAATACACCTCAACGCTTCCTTATGATAGACCTAGAAATGCCTTTACATAAGAAATCAAATTAGATTTTATTTTTATTTTGTTCCATGTAATGAAAGTCCGACCGAACATTACAAATTTCGTGTTAAAAACAACAAATAGCCATAACTTTCCCAAATCTCAATCGATTTCTATTCGAACTACCACGACATTTCTTACATTTGTTTTGAATTGAGCTAGATATCTTAAAAATAATTTGTTTGTTTTTTTTTTGTCACCCGTCTCAGTTTATAGCCAGCGTTTAATTTTCTTATAAAAGTATAAAACTGTAGTTAATTCGAAATATCGTTATTCTCATAACAAATATCGTGAAATAATTGCAATAGAATCAACCGAGACACAAAAGTCGAGTTCAAAGTTGCTTTGAAGAATATTCATGTGTGTTAAAGCACCCGTAACACTACTGCATCTGCTACGGAAAACAATCATGAACTCAATAATGGTCCGACTGTCTAATAAGAAACCCTGGCACACGATGTCATTGACGAACAGTTGTACATACATAGTTCCAAAATTTTCGAATACTGATAGGTGAGAACGTTGCCTCAATTGATAAGAGTTGGCGATAAAGCTCGTGGTATCATTTTTCTTTTGGTGCAAAAAAGGGGTAAGTAAACTATGCCCGAAAATATATTAGTGAAGATAACGACCACATGTTAGTGCCTTACCTGGGAAGTATACGGTTATCGTACCCCGATTTTATCGGATAACTTTGCTGCTTTGTATCCAACGTATTTTTTTATAGTTATACAACGAGTTTTGGCATACGCATGGTTTGGTCGGTTTTTGCGTAGGATGGTGATGTCACTGCACTTTTGCAACACTATTTACGATTGTTTCGAGCAGTAAGCATCCGTCAAAATAACGACTTGATTCTGGTTGGTATTCCATGTTGTTGCACTTTGAATGGTGTTTTGCATACTTTATCTCACCGATATGCTGAACTGCATGGTTCCAACGGTTTTCAGCCGGACTATATTATGCACACACAAAACTACAACAATCGTATCACTCTTATTAGCGCGGAATCAATTGCACTCTAAAATTATTAACACAGTCAGTTTAAAAATGCAAAAAATGAGGTATTACGGGTGCCATTTTTTCTCCATCATGCATCGACTCTCCTGACGATGCCGACACACAGAGCACAAACTAAATATTGTAACCAGTGGTACGAAAATGCGAAAAATAGAGCATGTACTGCAGTAATAAAAAAGGATAGAAAACTTCCACCACAGTCAAGACGAAAAAATCGTTTTTACTTTTTCACATTTTGCAAATGGTGTAGTTGCCTTTTTTTATTGTATATAGTTTTTTCGCGTTCGCCGTCTACTCTTGGGGGTAATATCACATATATAAACAGCTCTGATGATTCTCTTTGCCGAAATTTGGTGAGAGAGGCGAGCTAATTACTTCAATTTTTTTCCGTTCCTCAGCGACGTTATCAATTTTTGCGCGTTCACTTAGGTTTGCGCAATTCCTAGGTTCCTAGAATCGGGAGCGCACTTTTGAATTTTTGAATGCGATATGGTTGCACTTGTCGTTTCTGCGATCACTTTCAAAACAAATAGTCACCCAGCGAAAACTTTACATTTTTTTGGCGTTTCGCGGTTCGATGATTTCTTTGTTTTTTTGGATATTGGTTTGATAAGATGAATCTTTTCCTTGTGAGTACTAATTAGCATATGAGATGTTCTAACGGGGAAACGGTAGCCATAGAACTAAAAACTTAACGAACTAAGACCGCGGATGTAATTGCGTGTATGTTCAGTTTGGCGGTTAGAAATCTTTTGCTGATTTGCTACACCAATTTTTTCTCTATTGGAAAAACGAAAAATGTATATAATAATGTGTTGTTTTTCCTTATGTATATACATTATTACTAATATCGCTGTGTGCTTTATATACGCAAGGCTCGGTTTTCCCAAGTACCGACCGGAGAGCAGCATCCGCGAGCGAGGAGTGGAACACCACCAGCCAACATCAGCGGCAGAAGCTACATAAAAATCTACTTCTTTTCCTTTCCGCTTTCCCGATGTTTTCCCAAACCATCAACATCCGACCTTACAGCATCACTAATACAAATCCACCCAGTTTTTCTACACCAAAAAATAAAAATAAAAATACGAACATAGCGAGAAAAAAAGTCACACAGATACACAGCATTCGGCTTGTGCCTGTGCGAATAAATGGAGTGGATTCCAAATAGCAAATACGACCGCCACCAGCGCCGCCAAACGGATGAGATTCGTGACGTGACGTGTTGTTGTTGGGCTAGTGCGGGTGGTGTGTGATGATTCTATATGTATCAAAAATTATACTTTTTTTTTGGATCTCTCATCACTAAACAGCCACGAATACATCTCAGATGGCGCGGCGCTTCAATATCGCCGTCTGCATCTCGCGCGTATTCGCGGCAAGGCTAAAGGAAAAGGATCCATCCAAGTAAGCGGGTGGCGATGTCTTGGAAGTTAATCTTCCTTCTATTGTTTGACGATGCGGTTCACACTTATTGGACAGATTAGACTGACCGTGTTCTTCTTTAGTGTGCAACGATATTGGCTCTCGTTATGCACATTTGCAGTAAGCCTTGAACCACCTGAGCTATACTGCTGTTATTCGCATAATTGTCCCATGTTTCAAAGCGTGCAACCGAGAGAACGTATTTAAAGATTTCAACACATTTAGGGATCATCCGTAAATTACGTTGCATTTATCCGTCGATATATAGACCCCCTCTCCATGCGAAGTATTTGGTCACACGTTTTAATAGCCCCCCCCCATCCTGAGAAAATTTTAAATAAAAGTTTTATGAAAGCTTGAAATGAAAACAACGTTCAGTAGGTATTAAACATAAACCGTAATTTTGGATGAAACTGATATTATTTTTTCACGGTTTAACACTCGTAAAAAGACAGATATGGAATATTGTTACACCAACATGAGAACTTCAGATATTAGGTATCTGAAAGCAGTCTTCCTCTGCTTTTGGAAGATTTGCCCTCCTTTTATTTTTCAGTTGGATTCCTTTTCTTCTATTCTTTATTACTTGGTACCATATCAAACATTACATTAATTTCTTATAATTGCAGCAAGCCGCGTGCGCGTGTAGACGTGTTTCAAACCAGCTGTCATTTTTTTTTTATTTTCCGCATATTATTTTAATTCGGCTGGCAAAATTGCAAATCGGCTAAATTCAAAATTTTAATGGAACTAACATTTATATAATTATAACTTACATAGTAGTTCTAACCTTATTGAAATGTATTGTAATAGTGTGTGCTTTGTGAAAAACTAACACGGGGAAATATAATTACACCTAGTGGAAGTGAAAATCCAAATTTGTAACTGTACTTCGAACCATATTGTGCTAAAAGTGAATACTAGTCAAATCATAATTCTAGAAAAAGCGGAGAAAAGTAATATAGGGGAACTTACGTATTCTCAGCAGTCTAAGCAGCTGAACTTTCTTAACATGCAATTATTCGCAATATAAAGCACAAAAATAGCAAGAGATACTTGAAATACACTAGAGCACTTTTTATTTAATGATTAATATTCACAAAAGAACATATTTTTCTCAAAATCTACGGTGTTTCCTAACCAAAGTCATGGAGCACTTGTTTTTTTTTTATCGGCAATGCAATTACTATTGTCGGCAACTAAAATATACTCTTCGGCAATCCAAAACTTTGCAAAAACTAGTTTATGTATTGGTAACATTTCGTATTTGTTGACAATGCCTGAAATTAAACGTCATTCATTATGTTCTACGCGTTATAAAGGCCAATGCTGAAAAATACAGACTACACTGAGAACAGCGTTGCAGCAGAGAGTCAAATTGAATACACAACACTGGAATGGATTTAGATAAGAGTGGCGACAATATCAAAATTGGAACAGCAGCGAACTGTCATTTCCATACAAATCCATGTTCCAATCGTGCAGGAGACCTGTCAAAACTAAAACATGACGTCACTCTTGTTTAAAGGCACTCTACACAGCGCCACTAAATTTGAGCAGACTAAGGCGCCGTCCTGAAATTACGTAACGCTCTAGAAGGAGGGGGAGTAGGCTCAAACGTTGCGGCTCATACACAAATTATTTTTTTCATACAGAACCCGTTACGGAGGAGGGAAAATTTATATTTTAGCGTTACGTAATGAATGGATGCTGCCTAATTTCGTTTTAATTTATTTCATCGATTATTTTTTTGCATTAAATCTCACTATTGCAGCATTTCGGCTGTTAAATTACCATGTCATGGTTATAAGTATGCAGCAAGTGAGAATCCAACCAAGAAGTTGCAACGTGACATTGTTATTTGGTTTATAATATTGTGCTCTGCTAGAAAAATCCACAGATCGCGATTATCGAATTACTTGAATATCAGAGTTGCATTTGAATGGCGCGTAATATTGTCTACGCGTTACTGTCGCCGCTGGATGTGGATTTAAATTGATCACCGCAATATTTACTTTTTATCGGCTTCTGATCCACATCATCCGTCCGCATTCAAACAACACGCATGACCTTTTGTCGTTAGCGGAAGAAGTCACGAAAGAGAAAAAGAAAGACACCGTTCTCTGGTTGGTGCCGACGACTGCTAGTCACCACTTATTACACAGTTGTTTCCTCTTCTTTGAAATAACTGAAAACAACGGTGCAAGGGTCTGTCAAGTTATACAGGTACCTAACTATCGTCGGGGGTGACAGTAGGATAAACTATAATCTGAAATATCTCAGCAAGCATTGAGAATATTGATATAAAACTTTAATGTAGTATTCCTTGAAGTTATCTACAACTACAGTCGAATTTCTTTCGTTACACTATCTTCAAGTGGGCTACGTTTTATTTGGGCTCCCATTAGTTGGGCCTTAACCTAAACCACCTAAAACGAAGGCAAACATCATTTTCTGACATAAGACGCAATTTATCAATGTTGGTAGCTCTATTTTTCTCTTGTTATATGTTATTTGACAGCTCGAAACTCAGCCCGATCAGTAAAAGTCTTTCACTAAGTGGTCTAGAGGTTTAGTATTCCGAATTGCTGATCTTCAGTGCCGAACACTGTAAAATCAGCAGGTTTCTATTGAAACTCAGCAAATTTATTTGCTGAAAAATTTGGTGTGTTCGACAAATGGACTTGGTTTGCATTTCATTGAGTCTCGTTTGTATTTTATAAAACTATACATAAAATTAATCTGTTTGATGGCAAAAAGTAGCATGGGACATTTATGCGTATAACGGAATTATAATTGTTTCATTATGGTTCATAGGGGAAGTGTCGGGAGAAATCATCACTACCCGTTTGGAAACGACATTTTTTCTTCACTCCCCATCAACTACCATTACTTTCTAAAACAACGATCGCCTCATTCTGTATGGTTGCTAGTAACGGAAGTATTAGTGTCTTGTACATTAGAGACGCTATTATTTCTAACACCGCCTACACGCGAGAAGCGAATCCTGCGAAACTTCTTCGACTCGCGGATTTTTTATGGATGGTTATATGTGCTTTGAATGTATAGAAAAGCTTTTTCCCCGTTTCCCCATATCATAACTCTACCTACATTTTAATATTTTTCAAACATAAAAAAAACAACCCCTGCATTATTCGCAATTTTACATTTGATCGTATACATACTCTTTAGCGAGCGCTCTTTTCTTCCCGCAAAAAAAAAAAAAAAAAAAAACTAGAGCGATAGAACATTACAGCAACAGCGCTACTTTTTTCCTCTGTGTTCGTAAATTCATATTATTGTTAATATTTAGTAACTATACACATAATTTTCACGGAACCCCCGTGACAACCCCTCCTCCTCTCGGAGCGTGGTGGCGGTGGTCCTTTTTTATTTTATGCTTCTATTTGCGCGCGCTCTCTCTCTCTTACTCTCGTCCTAGGGCCAGAAGCAGCGGCAGCATCATCCCACTATTTAAAATTGTATCACCCTTGCTTACCAGCGCTTTTCATCCTATTACACTGTTTTCCCTTTTGAAATTGAATAGCGAACGGCTGCTGAAGCGAGGAAAAAAGACACTTTTACACGTATAGGGTGCGGATGGTAATTGCTGCACTTGAGAAGGGTTCAGCCGGGATGCTGTGCGGGAACTGTAGGATGTAGGTGGCCTGGTTAGAATATTGGAAGCTATTCTCGGCGGATTCGTATCTGCGGTAAATTTGGGAATTCTAACTCTATAATTTGTATGCATATTTAGGTAACTCAACATACATATATTGTGTACTCTAGACGGTTATTAAAGGATGGGCCGTTAGATAAAATAAAATACCAGTTTGCATTATAACAAGACTGCAAAGTCAATCTAATTTCGAATGCAGTTGAAATAACAACGTGACAAATTAAGGCTAACTAACCCTTCATTCGTTTTAGCAACAATGATGACTTTTCACCTTGCAGTTCAAAGTGATAAAACTCAGTCTTGATAGTTTAAATTGACTTGAAAAAGTATCACTGTACGCGCTAACATGCATGAAGTATGCTGATACTTTTTCAGCTGTGTCAGTGCAAAATCAACTGATCTTTTTTGATCCAAAATCGTGAGATGAATTAGCAACAATCATCAACGACGCCTTAACCTGTTGTTTTTCAAAGCACTTGTTAAAAGGTTTGGCACCATCTGAAATTGCTCAAAATAGTAGTAGTATTTTTTTAAGTTTTCCGTTCGGTAACAAATTTGATAAAAATTGGTTTGTTTCGTAGTTAAAGTGGAAATTCTTAAAAAGATATATGTAGAGAAATAAAAATTCAAAACTAAATATAAGCATTCTCGTAAAATTTCTCAAAAATTTATGTCGATTGCTCACACAGCATGCCAAAGTTGAGCATTTCATATGAAAATTGACTTTCGCTACTATTTGTATTAACACAAATGTAAATAAATATTTAGAATATATGAATTTAATCCATTTGTTTTTGAAGCGTATCAATATCCGGGTTTGATTGTGTTCGTTCCCTGTCTTTCTTTTTCCCATTCAAATTGTCCTCTTCTCGTCGTGTCTCCCACAAACCGTTTCTGTTTAGTTTCATTACAGATCTGGACATCCTGTCCCTTCAAGCTTCATCAGCTTAGTAGTCTAAGTAGCTTAAGTAATTCCAAAAAATCCTTTCCTTCCCTATTTCAAATGTGTCCACTAACCTTAAAACTTCCGCAAACTAACATAGTTTTTAAAATAAGTTCAAATTTCAAAATGTAAATAATGTAAAAAAAGAAAAGATTTCGGCTCTGTTATGCCCTACGGCGCCTGAGCCTGCCAAATAAACGAGATAAGTAAATGTAAATAAAATGGAATAGTGTTTATATGTTACGTAATGGCTTGCAAACGCGCTTTCAGATTGGGAAAATTATTCCACTGAAGAGTTCGTTAAGTGCTTCGACGTGTATGTGAGTATGGACCAATACGCGAGTTCACTAATTTGACGTTTGAGCGGAACTGAATTCACCCGTTGCAATGGACCGATGTACGAGTTCACTAATTTGACATTTGAGCGGTGCCAAATTCACTAGTTGCCATGGCCACCTAAATAACACGGCACCGCTCAAACGTCAAAAAATGAACTCATGCATTGGTCCATGGTAACATGTATAACACGGCACTGCTCAAACGTCAATCAATGAGCTCATGCATTGATCCATAAATAGAGTGAACGGAACTGTCATTTTGTATGGGACGTTTCATGGCGTTTTTTAACAGCCTACTTGATGGCAAGACGAAGTTTGCCGGGACCAGTAGTTTATTGTACGGGAAAAATTTAATACCAATCACCAATAAGATTCAATATCATTCCTGATAGTCTGACTATTCACCAGTAATTCAAAAATGTTTTCAAATTTTTAGACAAAAAGGAAACTAATATTTAGTATTTTCCTAGTAATGATTTTGCATGTTTCTATAATATGAATTTCTTGGAACTTCTGATATCCAAGATCCAGATTGCAAATTTATCACAAGCATGGTTATCACTACAGTTACCGTATTGTCTCAAAACCGAATTGACTCATATTCCTAACTCTAGGTTTTTGTATGGAAATTTGGTTAAAATGTTTCGCTGAAATATGTCATCAAATTGCCAGAAAATGGCAGTAAATTGTAATAAATCTTGAATGTCTCATCTACTTTTTTAAATGATTATTGGTTAATATTTTTAAAACCATGATTAACCCCTCTACCGGCAGCTTCATTTTTTACCGCTAAAAAAAAAAAAATCAAATCGTGATAACTTTTTTTTTCACCAGTATTTTTGCACCATTTTTTCACAAGTTTTCAAAAAACTCTTCTAGTTTAAGAATATGTATTAAAATTGATCATTGGTCATCTGAATCCAGAGATATTCCGAAATTCCTTGGGGGACCGACGCGTAAACATAACCCACGTATATATCTCAGGCAACAAAGTTTTTATCGTATTCGGATATCCACTCTTCGGAACAATACATTAATGAAAGTATGTTGTGAAAAAATGAAGTAATTTGGTCCAGCCGTCTTTGAGTAATGAGCATTTATGTTACTGGTACCACGCTGGCCAAATAAAGTTCTTAAAAACTACAAAAAACCTCATTTCGTAATTTTCAGATATCTCTAAAAATACTTAACCAATTTGTATGATTTTTTCAGAGTAGCTCTTTATTTTATGGCATTGTATAGCCCACATTTTATTTGTTCGATTTTTTGACGTAAAACAAAATGGCCGCCTAAGATATTTCATATGGAAAATGTCGGTCCCCCAAGGAATATTGGAATATCTTTAAAGATCATCAATCATCAATACCGACACAGATTCCTAAACTAGAAGAGGTTTTTGAGAACTTGTGAAAAAATGGTGCAAAAATTCCGAGAAACAAAAAAGTTATCGCGGTTTGGATTTTTTTTCTTGCGGTAAAAAATGAAGTTGCCGGTAGAGGGGTTAATGATTGTGATTGATGATTGAACCAAAGTATGATTAATGATTATGCTTAATGATTGAACAGCAATTTGAGATGAATAATGAATATTATTAATGATTAAACTCTGTATTATAAGTGGTTAAGAGTGATGATTTTGATAAGGTTCCTGAGGTCAAATATGATTTTCAATTTCAAAATAATGTTTCTCAGTCGTCTTTTGACGAAATTCCATATTTTTTTCAGAGTCAATCACAAAACGCTTCTAGTTTTCAGAACTTTAAAATTCTTTAAGAATTTGTAAGAAGTATTATTTTAACAACGAATTAACGAATTTCCGTATTTCCATGATTCTTTATTGAATCAAAATTTCAGTAAAAACTAAAACGTGATAATTTTACCAGGGGAACAAGATACAGTTAAATCTCCATGAGTCGATATTCCAGGAACTTTCGTGTTTTTGGAATATCGAGTTGGGATAAGCAATCATAATTCTCATAATTCGAGCTTTGTTGATACCGTTTTTTTGTTAATATTTTTAATAAATTAGATACGTGAGTAAGCGTTATGTATGAGACTTCTCATGAATCCCTTGGTCTCAAACCTCAGAAGAGGTTCGTACCTACTCGAAGATCGAGATCCGAAAAAATCTAAAATTGGAATGTGCGTTGCGTAGGAACGTCAGGTATCAAGAGTTTCACAAATTTTCAATCATTTCCGCTCTATTCCCTCTTCATCGATGTTAACGTTTTGTATGGGGATTCCGAAATTTTTAATAGATTGCTAAGTTTTGCTGACCTTATTTTCCTTCGCATTGAAGCAGGACTTTTTCTGTCCAAAGTATAACGGGGTCGATAATTTTTTTCAAATACGAAAAAAATCGATCTTGTTCCTTACTCCGTCGCCTAAACATTTATGGTACTTGTAGTGTTTGAACAAAAGCAAAATGTCGAGAAAAGTTTACTGTAATGTGCCAAATTGGGTAACGAATTTTGTACAAGAACAAGTACCCAGTTTGAGCTTCACTACAACGTCTTCATTTTGTCGTTGATCTGAAGGTTACCACTTCTACTTCCATGACAGAAAATCTTAGGTTCATTTTAACATCCATTCCTCATAACAATGAACTAAACATTGTTTGAACGTGCATGTCAATCACATTTGCATCGAACATTTTATGATGCCATGTTTTTTAGGGATAATTAGGAAATCTGCATCTTGAATACGTACTTAATTCATTTGAATAAGTACTTAATTCAACTAGTTACAATCTTCAGCTGTCGCCAGGTAATTTCTCGATTGTTGAAGGATGTGCCAGTAATGTCTGGCAGCCCCTGAAAACTCAAATTGGGTAGCGGTCGAGAAGAAGGCCTCATTGACCAACCCCTAAGTATTCGTAAAACATTTGACCTGCTTCAAAATGAATCTTAAGTTTATATTCTAAGCATTCAAAAACAAATAATAATTTACAATCTTTTTGAAGTTTATAAAAACGGAATAATTTGTTGAAGGAATCGGAACATATGGAACGGAGCGTGACAAAATCGGAACATACCTGTAATATGAAATGGCTGAATCTATTGTCGTTTTAAAAAATGTCATGGTTTTTGTGATAATAATGGTTAAAATGCATCAACTTTAGTCAACTTGTATGCAAGTTTACCAGCTGGTATGAAGACTTATGTACTTAATTTCCGACAGAAATAAGTGTTAGGTCGTATAAACACGTATTAACGAAATTTGTAAGACTTTCGTGAATAACGTTACTTTTTGATCGGTTGGAAAAGTATTTGGCCATAGAGGCTGCAAGCATGTCCAAAACACTTTGATAAAATCGATAACAAATCGAGCATTTTTAACCAAACTATGCTCCATACAAAAGTTTAGTCCTGTATGCTAGCTCGGTGGCTTGAATTGCGAAAAAAGGTATTCAATCACAGTGTTAACAAATTTCACAACCTGTAGCATATATTAATGACGTGCTGGATAATTTCAGATGGAGGTAATAAATTCAGCAGCCCCAAATTTACTGTTAATGGGGTTATTTTATGAAATATTCTTCTTGTGCTAATAACATCAATTTTTTAGAAAATTTCATGAATCATCCTAAACTATGCAGAAAGCGAACTAACATGTAGATATATACTAGACTGGCCTTTAAACAAAGTTTTAAAACTTAGCGGAGCACCCTCTAGATATGTGCCTTAGGGCAAGAAAAAAGTGCTCTCAAAATTTCAACTCTATTGGTTGCGCCACCAGCTGGCGCATTCAATTTAAAGTTTGTAAGGGATATTCGTTTCAAATATACTGAACATTGACCCTTTATCACTATTTTATTCTGTATAGGGGGGCTGGGGGCAAGAAGGACACCTTAAGATATATAGGTTCAAATCATGGTTGATTGGCACAATTTTTGAAGATTATTCCAGTTTAGGGGCAAGCTCACCTCTTGTTCTAAATAATGTTTTCGATAGATTTCAAAAATATAAGATTTACATGATGATTTGAGATTTTTGAAAATGTTCCTTCTTATGAGGTTTTTCAACGAGGCACGGGGCAAGAGTGCCACTCGTATGGGGCAAGAAGACCACCAGAGCAAAATGCCACAAATTTTGTATATTATTATTTCCCAACCTAAACGATAAATTCTAGAGTAAGTAAAGATAAAAACTGAGGGATAAAAGTTGACTTATAGTTAAAAAGTAATTTTACGAAATTAATTTAGTTCTCATCTTATTTGACTGTAACAATAATAGTAAAAAATTTCAGAAACAATTTTGAATGTCCAAGATGGTTTATTTTGATTTTATTAAGTAGGAAGCATTGATTTAATGCAATATTAAACAAGAAAAATAAAAGTTCATGTGATTTTATATGAGAAAATTGCGGTGTCCCTCTTGCCCCATAAGACATACTGTTTTTATATATGTAAAACTTAATGTCAAAAGAACTTTTTCGAAAAAAAAATCCTCACAGCTATATTAAACAATTAAAAATCATCAATACTGTGCGGAAAAACAAATATGTTTTGTATTTATTGGGAGTCAAACCTTGTTCTCCAGTCTTACATTCTTATAATATTTCGCATTTTTTGCGTTGGTGAGTTAAATACATTTTTCTATTTTTTTATACTAAACATTTTTAACTGTAATTTTAACACAACCCTCAATTAGTACTCAATTTATTCTTATCCTGCGTTAAACATCAAAAAATTGATTTGAACTACGTGAAATTAGCGGTGGCACTTTTGCCCCAGGTGTCCTTCTTGCCCCATGTCCCCCTACTAGTTGATCGTGTTCAATTGGGCCCAGAATGACAAATACACTAGTTGATATTTATATTTATTTCGTCAAGCATAGGTGGACTACATACAATAATTACAATACTTTCTTACATGCTATGGATTACTTCTATTGTTCTTTAGTTGTGTTTTAAGCTGCTCTTTGGACATAGTAATGCCAATGAATTCGCAATGTACATTATACTGACGCATCATACGGTTTATTGGTCCGTTTTGCGCATAATGCGTTCTGCATGATTTTTCTGAAAATAATTTTCTTGTTCTTAAATGCCGAGAGGGTGTGTAGAAGTTTAGTTGAGAAAGAAGTGCAGCAGAGTCTACACGGTTCGAAATGATGTTGTTTATAAAGAGAATCATTGCGAATTCCCGGCGTTGCTAAAGTGTTTCCAAGTTGATGAGCATGCAGCGTGCTTCATACGACGGAAGTGGCAGTACAGTCCAATTCAATTTCCGAGGGGCGTATAAAAGGAATTGCTTCTGTACTGATTCTATGCGTTCTTCGTGTACGACATGATACGGGTTCCATACTAGGTGACAGTATTCTAGAATTGGTCTTACATATGTAGTATACAATAGTTTAATAGTATATGGGTCTTGAAAATTGTTGCTGAACCTCTTAATGAAGCCAAGCATGCTGTTTGCTTTGTTTATTATGGAATTATAATGTTCTACAAAAGTGAGTTTAGAGTCTAGGATTACGCCCAAATCCCTTACAATTTTACACTTCTGCACTACTTGATTTCCTAAAAATACTTCAATTGGTGGTGTTACATATTTTCGACTAAATGCTATTGAATTACATTTTTTGATATTGAGCTGAAGTAAACTTTTTTGGCACCAAGTGAAGAATAAGTTAATGTCATTCTGGAATTCTTCTGCTTCGCTAGAATTACTTACTTCCATGAAGAGCTTCATGTCGTCTGCATATATAAGAAATTTTATTTTTCTAAGTAAAAAGGAAATGTCGTTTACATACAAAATAAAAAGAAGTGGGCCTAAATGAGAACCTTGGGGTACTCCAGAGGTTACAGAAATGGGTGCTGATAATTTATTTCGAAAGCGCACAATTTGTTTCCTATGTGATAGATATGACTGGATCCAACTCAAGAGTCCTGGCTCCATTCCTATTTTTTGCAATTTGAAGATTAATAATGTTATGTCGATTCGGTCAAATGCCTTACTGAAGTCAGTGTAGAGGGCTTCTACGTACTTGCCATTGTCCATTGCGTTGAGAATAAAAGATACAAATTCTAGCAGATTGGAAGATGTTGAGCGGCCTTTAAAAAAGCCATGCTGCCTACAAGTAATTTGGTTTTTTACTTGCTGGAAAATTTTGTCGTTTACGAGAGATTCGAAGAGTTTGGGAATACATGAGAATACCCTAACGAACATAATTGCAGAAGGTTGCATCTGGACTTGAGCTCATTTTCATTAACATTTCGGTTGTTGAAAGTTAGGGATAGATTAAAACTCCTGTACAACTATATAACGTTCTGATTCAAATTCCGGACACTCTACCTAGTATGGGAAAGGTTTCAATTGAAATGTTTAAAAATTTCCCGTTCAAAACTTCCCAACTTTCGGGCTTATTTTAATAATAATTTTAAATAGCAATCCATGAAAATTTATAATGCGCAACTAGTTTGGACGTTTCTCTTACAAATGCGGGAATTTAATTTATAATTTCACTATTTAAGTTATGCTTTTCGTGAGCTGTCCGGAATTCAAAACGAGGTGTCCGTGAAATGAAGCAAAAGTGAGGTTGCGTCTGGAATAAAAATCATGGAAAGATCATTAATTTCTATTTATTTTAAGTAATTTTAGCTGTGGAATCCAAATCTTCGCCCACCGTTCGGAAGTAAAATAATTTGAAAGCCTGATAACACACAGGAATAGTACATTATGTATTAATTTATATGCTTTTCATTCGGTTATACTTCACTGAGGCCTTAAGTATCCGTAATATGAATCAAAACGGTATATGTATGCGCCTTGTGCAGCACTGAGAGAGAGGAGACAGCTCACTGACAGTTGACATGTTTTCTTGCCTTCTTTGACTTCTTTTTTAAATTCTTGGGTTGTGCACAACGGTCAGATGAACTTATTTTGGTCAAAATCATATTCCCTTCTTGTTGTTCATTATGAAAAAGGATATGAATATAAAAAATCAATAGCAGTTTTGCAAAACACAACTATATTTAGGTTTTCAACTTTTTTCAATGTGCAATCCTCGAAAATCACCTAGAAATTTTGATTAATTTTACTTGAATTTTGACGGTTTTTCACTCTTTGCCCTTCGAATGTGCCGGTTTTCCAATGACAGTTGGTGACAGGTTCCCGTGACTTTTCGGAGCTCGCAATCTAAACCAGCTGTCTCCTCTCTCTCATGTGCAGCAGCTCGCCCAGCGTCATAGGTGGCTTTGATGCGTCTAATGGAAACCATCATGTTGAAGAAATACAGAGCAATATTGCAAGTCTACTTCAGATAGGTAAAACACCAACTTTATCAATTTTAATCATGATACAACCTTCTATAATATTGTTCGCTATAGTATCAAGTAGTGTTTTGGACATTCTGGGTTCAATTGAACACGATCAACAATTTGTCTGAACCAAACAGTAGATGATGTACTCGTACTGCTTCCCATATGTTTGAGCTGGAAATCCCATATTAAGGCGAAGTAGGCCATCATTGAAATTTGTACGCGTACAATCATTTGGTTTTGCACCAACACAGCTGAAAAAGTATCAGCATACTTTATGCATGTTAGCGCGTACGATGATACTTTTTCAAGTCAATATAAACTATCAAGACTGAGTTTTATCACTTTGAAATGCAAGCTGAAAAGTCATCATTGTTGCCAAAATGAATGACGGGCTACTTAGCCTTAACTTAAACTCAAATGCGCAAGTGCATGGAATGACCAAATGAGTTAAAATTTGAAGGAAGTCTTCCTCTAACATTAAGAAATAATTCTGGGGATGCTCCGTGGAATTATACAACTTTATTTTTCTCCCATACTGAGCTGGGCCAGTCTAATAGTAGTGTGGGATCGAGACAACCGAGATAGAATGGTAGTGGTTTTTACTCCATAGGCCGAAGCTCAAATCTCACTTTATAAATATTTAAAGCTTTTTGATTATTTTTCAAATCAGTTCTATCCGACTGCTGTTGGTTACATTTCTTCGCTTGAAAAATGAAATTGTACACCTTACTAGCAGCATAAAATACGTCATGTTCTTTGATTATTATTTTTATCTTGAATAGATTTTTATGAAAGTGCATCTGATTCATCCAAGTTTATTTTTTTTATTATTTCACACAGTTATTCAAAATCTTTGCTTCAAATAACTGTGTTTTTGAAACATACATAAGTTATCATCATAATTATTTTTTATACTGATTTTGCTCGAGATAGTTATTCTCTTCCAAAGGAACACGTACTAAATAATTGGAACTATAATTGACTTTGAAGCGACGAACCAGTTTGGCCGGTAATTATCGACTTTACCCTATGTACTTCCAACCCCGCTATATACATCATTTTAATGATCATCGTGAAAAATCGTCGCATGAAATGCAGAAGATGAGTTTTTTCTGCGATAGTGCGTAAGGTGGTTCACGAATACATCTAAATGTTATTATCCTCCAGCGGCGCGGTGTTCAACGTGGGCAAGTGGGTATAGAGAGAAAAAAAAAGGCGCCACCGGAATGAAGGGAGAACCTTACTGCTGTTTTGCCGCCAGCAGCCTCACGTGTATAAAGTGTACACTAAAGCAGGGGCTTTCAAACGATGGCTTTGGCGTATACTTCTATGGCTATGCTCAAGAACTTAAACAAATACTCTATAGTTGAGTGTTGGTCCATAGCTCAACTAAGAAGCGATTCAATGTTTAATATAATATAGGTGTTCTCAGGGTGTAGCTTTGAAAATCAAATGGAAATACCCCTGCTTATGCCGCCGTAGGTAACTTCAATTACGTCTCTTCATCAACGGAAAATCCTAACAGAAAATTATCAGAAAATGCACCTAGGGAGTCGATGCCGGTTATGGACCCTTTGCGTATTATGGACCCCCTACAGAAAAACATAAAATTATCACTCAAAGCAACCTTATTCCTATGAAAATCCACCGGGGGAACTTCGATTGCATTGTAAGTCAGCAGTTTCAGGCAAAATTTTTGGTTTGAGGTGCATAAATACAGATATTTGAACAGTTTTGTAAATGAAACCACACAAGAGGGTCCATAATACGCATTTCCAGGTGGGTCCATAATAGGCACGTCGGCAGCGAGCCGGATTACATGGGAATCAAATGGAGGGTCTATAATACGCAACGTCAAATTTGTAAACAATCCTATTATGGACCTCGGGAGGGTCCATAATAGGCATTCGGACAACAGTTTTTCAAATGTATATTTCTCTGGAAAAATCGTATGATTTTGTATGTTGCATGGGTGTACTGTGAAGTAAAGACATTGAACTTTTTATTAGACTCCACAAAACGTATATCT
Source organism: Aedes aegypti (assembly GCF_002204515.2). Taxonomy (NCBI): domain Eukaryota; kingdom Metazoa; phylum Arthropoda; class Insecta; order Diptera; family Culicidae; genus Aedes; species Aedes aegypti. Next base: position 58,001 of record NW_018736348.1, on the reverse strand, counting down.
GCCTGAGATATAATTGCGGAAAGGCGTCGAGAATGAATTTCAGCTACTAAGGGGTCCATTACTAGCATTGACACCCTACTTCCGGTAACATGTCTCCCTCTGATATTATTTTTTTAACTGAACAATTCAATCAAATGATCGATACAATTTTCAAAACCTATAGCTGAAACAGTCCAAATTGATTTAATATTTACTAATAAAATCGTTATTGGATAACGGTTCTCTAATGCATCCAAATAATTGGAATGCTCGTACTTTGAATGGTAAAAAGGAACTTTTTAATTTGCTAACAGCTAAAGTCATACGTATAACAGTTATTACAGTAACTTATTTGTATACAAACTAAAAAAGATCCAAACTTTTTTGTTTATCGCAATGTGGGCGAGTTACAATCATCATTATATGCTTATAAAACATAAAATATTTTTGTCATTTGAAACCAAAGTTTTTGAAACTGTGGGTGCTTCCGATGAAACACAGCTTGGTAAATAAACTTTTATAGCTGCTTATTTACCTTCTCAATGCACTGGGCAGCAAGTTAATTTGCTTCAAACTGACTTGCGGAAATTGACTTGCAATCAGTCAAATATTTTTGTCATTTGTGACTTTAATGCAAAACATCGCTCATGGAATAATTAGCAAAGTAATTCTAACGGCACAATTTTATTTAATGTACTCTTCAGGGTATTTATCAATTCAATATACCGATAGCCCTACATGTTTTTCCTTTTCTAGAAACCCTTCTGCCTAAATTGTTTTAAAAGTATTTTGACACAAATCTAGAAGAAAAAAAAACTCATTCTGTTCGACGCATATTTAAAAAGTAGTTGAGAAAGGGCAGTGTTCCGGCCGAAAGGAATACTTGGGAACCAGTGGCATAAAGACAGCATCATCGGCGGCTGAGGCAATACTTAGGGTGGTATTGAGTGGATGGTCGGCCGTCGTTCGAGGGGGTGGATTTGGGTGGATTGAAAAGGCATCTCCTGGTGTCGTCGTCGTCAGCGTTGCCATTCCACCACCCACCGACGCCGTCGTCGGTCGTCGACATCCTTATCGTCATCGTGTACTTTTGGGTCGGCTAACGGCAGGAATGGGCGATGTAAAGCATGTGGAAAATAAAAACCACACTTTTCGCTTCCCGTGATTTCGCATCATCCACTTGTTAGCGCACGCGATATTCATTTCGTCCTTTTCACGATTTTTTTTTCAATTTGGTGCGGAATAGCGAAATAAAATCTAAAATAAACTAGAAGCTCCCTTGCTGTACATAAGCAGATAATAATATCCCCGGCGCCCCATACTATGGCAACTACTTTTTTACTTGTATTTTTATTATATTTTCTACTACCTTGGATGGCTGTAAAAATCTAAGATATATAATTTCAACTTGTTTTAAGGCTTTCAGCGTAATTCAAGCAATGTGTATGTGTACTTTTATGTACAGTCGTCAGTTTTTTATCCTCCTCTGGTACTGGCGTTCTTTTTTCGCTGATTAGATGTAGAGCGCCCGGATAGAAATACTGCATTGTAATTTTAATATTTTTGTAACGCTTCCAATTTTAAAAGTTATTACATGTTTTGGAGTTCTGCAGTAAAAGCAAGCTCGGCTTTTAGATGGCTGCCAAGAAAATAACCGTAATGCAGTGGTAGAGCGCTAGGATAACAAGGCGTGACCGGCAGCATCTTAGTTTTTATATCAGCTAGAATTTCGGCGTTAAATGCAGAGCCGTTGGAGCAAGTAGTAAGAGGATGGTATGCGGCAAATTACTGCGATGGGATAGTTACAAGTGCAGATGGGTAAGCTAAAGATGGGTAACAGAAATCAATAAGGCTCCTTCGGCTTGTTTCGGTACATACAATAATGCAATTAGCGATGAAGACAATTTCTACCATTGAACGCTGTAGAGCAGCCAGTGGTTTGAATTTCAAATGAACAGATTCAAAACTGGTGGGAGCTTGTTGTAAGTGAAATAAAACAAATGGTTTCAATAATAATTTATTTTTAACAAACTATATACGAAAACTTACTAGTAATAGTCTAGAATGTTTGTAAAAATGGCCCATTTCTCTTGAAACGTAACATAATTGTTTTATCAATTATTCATCATTTGTATATCTTCTACTGTTTTGGGGCAGGGAAACTAGAAATCATACTTTAAAACATGCATCTTTATAACGTATCTGTTATATGTTGTTATCTTTGTAATTGGTAACAAATTATAGAAAACAATTGATATAGAATCCCTGATATCATACCGTTTGGAGAAAACCTATATTATATGTAACAAATCACTGTAAACCTGGAATGCGCAAACATTCGATAAAGTATTAGATTTTACAAAAAAAAACGAACTCAACGGATATTCGATTTCATTCATAAGAATAAAGATTAGAACAGTATACTGAATATTGATGATCAATCTATAAATATTGTAGCTTGATTGGTGGTTTGGATCTCTGATTTTGTGGTCTTCAAATTTCATCTCTATCTTAAGTACCGTTAGTATTTCACAACTTTTTGTAATTGTTGAAAATTGTATGAAGTTTTTTGCATTCATACATTATCTCAGTGTAAAATGTCGTTAATAAAAAAAAGGTGAATCCAGATTTTGAAGCTTCAGAATCCCTTCCTCTAAAAAAGCCTCCTTCCCGTGACAACCATGAAGATGCAAAGGTTACTCGGTCTTTAGTAACAATGGATGTCACACTAACACTCCTACCCTTCTCCGATGACCGCAAGAACGTGGCTGTGTTATTGACTTTGTAATGTTTCGATTTCTCGGAAGTGTACACTGAAGATGGCATGCTACTCCCAAACTCCGTTTGTTGGTTTCTTGTGCAATTTTGATTGTCAATCACAAGGTAGCAACTACAAATTGTACGATCATCTATGCTCAATAGGGCGATTCAAAATTTCAAAATGTTTGAGAATCCAATCACTCATATGTTCCTTACCATCCTTACCATAAAAATAATGTTCTGTGAAATTTTCAGCTTTCTAAATGTTTTGAAACGTTTTCAATATCTAGAATCCACTATACTTTATTTTAATAGACAGCCCCTATCACATAATGCAGCTCACAATCTTCCGAACAAATCAAGCATATCAGATGTATCGAATTTCGACGTTTTTGTGACTTGTCAAACTCGATGGAGAAGTTCAATTCCTTAAAACCCCACGCGTCCTTAACCCCCCATTTTACGGTACATTTTTGAATCTCATTTCCAATCACGAATTTAAAAGTTTTTTTTTTATTAACAAGATTTTCCAAAGTAGCACTGATTACAAATGTAATATTTTGATATTCAGATAATTTGTAGCATGTCTTATTGACGATTTTCAATATTGGTTATTAAGTTATTACATTGTAACTTAAAATACACGGACACGTTAATGCTTCCAGTGGGCATTATGCCTTTTGAAGGAAGCACCACACTAGACAACGGACTAGAATGCAACGCCCAGTGGCACAGTTGCAACACAATCCTCACGAAAAGTTTTCCGGTCTGAAGCGAGAATCGAACTTCTTAGCACGATGCGGCTAAATGCCTAGAACTGAATTTAAGGCTCGGGTATGTTGAGGTTTTTCAATGAGGTGAATATTGTTATGATGTGATGTCGACACCTTTACCAATTTAGAACTTTTTTTTCGACGGAAATATGATCATTTAGGTATATATGTATTTTCAGAAATGTGATTAAAAAAAATTAAAAATGATTATTTTGCTCATGTATTTTGTATCATGTACATTTTACCACCAACTGTTCATTTTGCCCGTATAGTGCAGTGATAGAACTTGTTACAGTAAATAAATTAATAAATTGAGGAAATTTTCGCGAGTAGACAAATCGCAAAACATAGAGTTACATTTGTATTGTTCTGTTTATTTCTTGTGTGGGGAACGTCACTCTTTAAGGCCCAACTAAAAATGGTGCAAAATTCAAAACTGAAAAAGCAGTTTTCTCTTTTTAAAAAGACAAATCGAAGAAAATTAAAACACACAGCTCTTTTATTTGCCAAATAAAATGGCTGTGTGTTCTTATTTTTAACAATTTATTGTTTTAAAAGGAGAAAACTGCATTTTCAGTTCCGACTTTTGTGCCATTTTTTCTTGCACCTTAAGCCGCACGAATAACAAAGTTTCGTGTACTGTTTGGGTCTTCTAGTCAATCCGGTAAATGATTGCATTTCACAAATTTGGTAGTTTTTACAGATTTGTATCGATTTCATTCATTTATAATTTCGTCTCATTTCGTGGCATATCAGTGATATTTGTAAATTTCAATCATCGCTGCGAAACAGGTTCATTTATGTTGTAACCAGTCAAAAATTTTTAAAGAATTCTAGCAAAAAGGTCACAAGGAATTGTCTCTTGTGTTTCTCCTTTGATTATTTCAGGAATTAAATCATATGCATTGAAGAGTTTCCTCTGAGAATCCCTACGGGAATTTATTCATTAACTATGTTCACACTTTTCAGTGCTTTTTTCAAGAACTCCTTTACTAGTTTTCATTAAGTTCGTCCTGGGATTCCCCAAGAGAATCATTTTCAGAATTTTTGATCTCATCAGAAAATTTCTCAAAAAATCTCTATCGAACTGCTTAAAAAATCGTTTGAAGAATTCCGCATTACAAATTCTTTTAATACTTTCTCCTTGAAGGTCCTCTAGGTACACATTACATATAAATTCCAATTGTTAGTTTAAAGTATCCCCCTGTGTTCATAAATAATTTGTTTAGGATTTCTCCAAAACAAAGAAAAAAATATATATATAGGATTCTCACCAAAAATGACTTCACAATCAATAAGCAAGGATTCATTCCACGAATTCTTCAGAGAGTTCACCAACAGTTTTTCCAACTTTGCTTTTGATCTTTTTTCTAAGGTTTTTCTATAGAATTGTTTGAAGAAATCGTAGCAAAATTATCCTGACATCCTGCAAAAATATTAATTGGCTCTTCCAGGTGTTACTTTAAGGATTCCTAGCAATATTCCACAAAAATTTCCTGAGCAATTTAAAAGAATTCAATTGGGAAATTTTATTCATGATTGCTCCGAGAAGCTCTCCGCAAGAAATCTGTATTTTTTCACAGATAATTATTTTTTTGATTTATCTAAAATCAAGGTGCAACATCTCTTCCGTGAAAATAATCAAAGATTCCCGAGTAATTTGTACAGATATCTATTAGAAAATTATATTATTGTTTCTTGTAGATTCTTCTGAAAAATTACCAAAGATTCATCTTAGCATTTTCCAGAGCTTTTTTCATAAAACCGCACTAACGATTCTTTTGGGATTTTAATTGAACATTTTTTTTCACCAGATTCACTAAACACTTGCAATTCATTCTTAATCTTAAAAAAAATCTCCAGAAGTTCCATTAAGTATTCTTTCAGGTTCTAGAAATAACTCATTTTTTTTGCGAATATAAATCTTAGGAATCTTCCATAAAAAAGACATATAAAAATGTAAACACTCTCTATTTTTTGGGTCTAAAACTACTCCTGGAAAAACTTAATATTTTTTAGGGATTGCTTTATAAATTCCTCTATGAATCACTCCATACCAGATTTCTAAAGTAACGAAAGGTTTGAAATAACCTTGTTGATAAGTTATTGAATAATTGCAGCTTAAACATACTTCGGAAAATATCACAGAATTCCTGTCGTAAAATTTAAGAATTTCTGAAACATGTTAACAATGTACCTCACAGAAAAGCTTAAGTGGTTCTTGTAGGATTTTTACATAAAATCGTATTCTTTTTCGACGACTTTTATAATAGAAAATGATCCATGTCAAAACGTATGAAATTTTTACTGAAAGTATTTGTAACTAGAGTCTTATATAATATTTAGTATGAACTCTGAAGATTCATGATACTATGGTGAACATATTGATGTAGAACCCATTTTTCCTACCTCTAGAAATTCCAAACAAACTTTTTTGAAGGTTTTATTATCGACTATTTTGTAGTACTGTAGAAGTTTAACGTAAAAATGTAAGATTCTAATTTAACCCTTTCTTTCCCACAGCTTTGTTTGACAATTTAACTATCAAAATGGCGTTTCAAAAAACAAAAAGTTTTTACAAATAAGCTATATTATTCAAAATCACAATATATTTTTTAATTGTTTTTCTATAGCTAGTTGATTGTTTTCCAATAGTTTGACCCTAAGGTCACTTATTTCGATGTTTGATAAGACAAATGAGCGAATAAATTTATTCCAATCATTATTGAGCTACTCGTACCAATTCGGTTTAGCTACCGTTCGTTGAAAATCGGTGGCACCTGTGCTACCATGGGAAAGAGAGGGTTAAATCTCAGTGAAAACTTCTGCATTACTTTGAAATTTTGTTGAGGAATTCCTGATGGAAACCATACGCATAAGAATTCTGTAATTTAGATTCTTTAAAACGATGGTTTTTGGAGTATGGAAAGATTTGTACGAGGTTCCTCAAAGCGGTTTGCAAAGGAAGAAGAAACATTAAAATGTTGAAGCAAGTCGAACAATAGGTGGGCAATGGTACAATGAAAGATAATTTATAATATCTTCTCTTCAGGTAAATTACAGGATAGTAAAATATTCTCTAATGAATTAACAAATAAAACAAATTTCTCAAGGTCCCTCAGAATCTTTTTTATAAGGATAGCTTTTCCTTACTTGATTTCTGGTTTTCCAGAATTCTACCAGAAAGCCTCTAGAAATTACGCTTTCGTATCGCACAAATATTCAAACCAAGAACCAATTTCTAACGAAGTGTTTTAAGGACGGCTATTCGGCCTCAATGGAAGTTGATCCTCAATATCAGCTTCTATATTCGAATAGCCTAGATAGCCGTGTAGTGTCGGTAGCCGATTGCAACAAGGCTAGAAATAACACTACGGATTGCCTGTTCCGGTGGTATAAGTCCATCATACAGGTGGCCCCTAATTCATGGTGTCATGCGGCTAAAAGCATACCGTGCCTAGGAATGAATGGTTAGGGGGGTCAAAAGAAACCTAACCGTGAACGGTGCCTGTGGAGTACCAGGGCACCCTCCACAGTATTATGCCCTTACTGTGCTACCCGGAGCAATGGCGCAGTTGACCTTGTACTTCTCCGAAATAATCGGCTACTCATATTTAGCCTCAAATCAGAGGCTTGATACGAGTGGGAGCATGTTAATGTAATATGAATCGAATCAAAATTATCCAGGTGAACCTTCATCATGCAAAGGGCGCATCAGCAGTGCTCAGCAGAAGGTTCACCAAGGAAAATATCAATGTGGGACTAATTCAAGAGCCCTGGGTAAATAATGGAAGGGTACTTGGTTGCCCTTCGAGCAGTTGTAGAGTTTTGTACGACGAAACTCAGTCCAAACCACGGACGGCTATTCTTGTAAATAGGGACACAAAATTTGTCCCAATCACAGAATTTATCCGTAGAGACATTGTTGCGATCAAAGTAGAGGTGCCAACTATCCGTGGGAAAACGGAGGTATGTATTGCTTCTGCTTACTTTCCTGGAGATGTTGAAGATGTGCCTCCATGCTCTGTCGTTCATTTTGTCAACTACTGTAAGAAAATTAATGCCCAATTTATAATAGGGTGCGATGCAAATGCCCATCATACAATTTGGAGCAGCACCGATATTAATAAAAGAGGAGAAGATCTTTTAAACTACATGTCGTCTAACAACATAGACATATGTAATAGAGGTGATTCTCCTACTTTTGTAAACTCTATCCGACAAGAGGTTCTTGATCTCACGATCTGTAGCGACTTGTTATCGGAGAAGATTGTGAACTGGCATGTTTCTGATGAAGAATCATTGTCAGATCATAAACAAATCCGGTTCGATTTTAAAGCTGGATCAGAAATAACAGAAAGCTATAGAAACCCGAAGAAAACCAATTGGGATCTCTATCGTTTTCATTTAACGAATAAGAATTCGTATAACGGTGAACAGTTCACGACTGTTTCACAACTGGAAAATGCCTCTGATGGGATCATTGACCAAATGGTCTCATCTTATCATGCTAGCTGTCCTATTCAACAAAGGTCATCTAACAGGGATGTGCCTTGGTGGAATGACAAGCTGGCAGGATTGAGGAAGAAATCCAGGCGGTTGTTCAATAGAGCAAAGATCACTTTAGATTGGGTTGAATACAAAAAAGCCCTAACAGAATACAACAGAGAACTAAGGCACGCCAAACGTAAGGACTGGAGACGGGTATGTGAAACCATCAACAACGCTCCTGCAGCTGCAAGGCTGCACAAAGTCCTTTCAAAAGACCATTCAAATGGTCTAGGTTGCCTTAAAAAAGAAGACGGCAGTTATACTGTTGACTCTTCTGAAACACTGGAAGTAATGATGAGAACTCATTTCCCTGAATCGATCCCATATTCGGATGAAGAACAGGTCTCAGATGAGGCAAGACATGTATGGTCGATAAATGCCTATCAGAAAGCTTGTGAAATCTTCACGCCTTCGAGGGTCGAATGGGCATTGAGTTCTTTTCAGCCTTTCAAATCTGCCGGGAAAGATGATATTTTCCCAGCCTTACTGCAACAAGGAAAAGAGACGCTTTGTCCGCTCTTAACCGAAATATTCAAAGCAAGTGTTGCGCTTTCATATATTCCAAAAGCGTGGCAAAAGGTTCGAGTTGTCTTCATTCCAAAAGCTGGAAGAAAGGATAAAACAACTCCCAAAGCCTTTAGACCTATAAGCCTTTCCTCTGTTCTTTTAAAGACAATGGAAAAAATAATTGATGACTTCATCAAGTCAACAAGTTTAATAGAAATGCCTCTTTGTAAATACCAATTTGCGTATCAATCAGGTAAATCTACCATTACGGCGCTGCAGTCGCTGGTAAATAAAATCGAGAAATCTCTTGAAGCCAAAGAAATAGCCGTGGTTGCTTTTCTCGATATTGAAGGAGCATTCGATAATGCATCCTATAGCTCTATGAGTTCAGCCATGGAAGCAAGGGGCTTGGATAAAAGTGTTATCGAATGGGTTATGACCATGCTCAAGGGTCGCACAATTTCTGCTGATCTAGGAGGTGCGCAAATATCTATAAGATCTACGAAGGGATGTCCTCAAGGAGGAGTGTTATCGCCCTTACTGTGGTCTCTTGTAGTAGACGAACTCCTTAGAAATTTAATAGATCAAGGTTTTGAGGTAATAGGATATGCCGACGATGTGGCCATCTTAGTTCGTGGAAAGTTTGATAACACGATTTCCGATCGGTTGCAAACTGCGTTAAACATTACTCTCAAATGGTGTAGGAAAGAGGGGTTAAACGTAAACCCTTCAAAAACTACTATCGTGCCTTTTACCAGAAGGAAAAAGGTAAAGCTTATACAGCCTTCTTTGAATGGAGTTCAAATTCAATTTTCGGAAGAAGTTAAACACCTTGGTGTTACTTTGGATAAGAAATTGAACTGGAACTCTCATCTGAGCAAGGTCATAAGTAAGGGTACTAATGCCCTATGGGTCTGCAATAAAGCCCTAGGAAAAACTTGGGGACTGCGACCTAATATGGTAAACTGGATTTATTCAGCAATAGTCCGACCAAAAATTAGTTATGCTTCACTGGTATGGTGGCCCAAGACAAATGAGGTAACCGCTCAGAAGAAGCTGGCTAAGTTGCAGAGACTTGCTTGTATATCAATGACAGGGGCAATGAAAAGTACACCATCGGTTGCCTTGGATGCCCTTCTTAATATACTGCCTTTGCATCAATTCATTAAACTGCAAGCTGCAAAAAATGCCTTGCAGTTTATTCGTTATAATAAAATACTAGATGGTGATTTGATTGGTCACATGAAAATCATCAAGGAATTCAATTTGAATTCAGATAACAAAACAATAGAAGATTGGATGACAACGAAGACCAACTATGATGTTCCCTTTAAAGTGGTTAAACCAAGCCGCTATACTTGGGATTCTGGTGGGCCAAGTTTACGTGCAGGTTCTATTGTGTTTTATACCGACGGGTCAAAGATGGGCGACAATACCGGAGCTGGAGTTTTCGGTCCTGGTATCAGCAAGGTAATCGCTATGGGGCGCAGTCCCACCGTGTTCCAAGCTGAAATACAAGCCATCATTGACTGTACAAATGTTTGTCTCAAAAGAAACTATAGGTTTGCAAAGATCTGTATTTTCTCAGACAGTCAAGCAGCTTTGAATGCTCTAAAGGCATTCACATGTAGATCAAAGTTAGTGTGGGAATGCATTCTTTCTTTGAAGCAATTGGCCAGTAGGAACGAAGTTACATTGTACTGGGTGCCCGGCCATTGTGGAATTGAGGGGAATGAAATCGCCGACAATCTAGCAAGACAGGGTGCAGCTTCGAGCTTTGTCGGCCCTGAACCGTTCTGTGGTATTCCTGAGTGCACTCTCAGGATGAAACTGAAAAATTGGGAAATGTCCATGGTAGAATCCAATTGGAACGCCACGGATACATCCAAGCAAGCGAAAAGATTCATAAAACCCAGTCTAGCTAAAGCCCGGGCTATACTGAATCTTAATAAAGGAAATCTTAGGGTAATAACTGGCCTGATGACCGGTCACTGCCCAAGTAGGTATCATCTTAAAAATATAGGAAAAATACAATCCTCTGAGTGTCGTTTTTGTCAAGCTGAAGACGAAACTGCTGAGCATTTACTCTGCAACTGCGGAGCATTGCTTAATCAAAGAACGTTAACATTTGGAAAAGGGTTATTAGAGCCCTTGGAAATTTGGCAAGGTAGTCCTAATAGGGTAATAGACTTTATAAAACGAGTTGTGCCCAGTTGGGACAGTGTGACACATCAACCAATGTCTATCACATCTCAATTGTGAAAGGATATTTGATGAGCACCAAATAAATATGGGTCATACCACAATATTCCTAAATAATGGAAGCAGTGGTTAAAAGGCTCTACAGATGAGGGAAAAAAAAAAATAAGGAAAATCAATAAAATTTTCTTTATGAATATCTTAATAAATTTTCTCCTTCCCAGTTATTTTGCTACAGACTCCTCTACCGCTATGCTTATTTCGAAAGCAAAATTTTCCTGGGGGTTTTCAACAAATTTCCTCTAAAGATTCGAGGGTAAGAGACATTTTGAAAACATTGTTTTTACAATTCTTGAATGATCCGGGGATTTGAACCAAAATTTCTAAAAAAGAAAACATAGAAAACTTTTTGACGCAATTTGTGAAATATTTTAGAAATATTTCTTAACGACTTTTGATGAAATTTGCGAAAGAATTTGTAATAAAATTTTTGGGAAAACTATTTAAAGCAATTCAAAGAAGAATTTCTAATATAACTTTCAGCGAAATACCTCTGAATTAGATTTAACAGAATTAATGATTTTTTGGAGGAATTGCGAGCGAAAACTTTTTGAAAGATAAAGTAACATTTTTAAGGTAAATCTGGGAACATTTTCCGAAACCAATTTGATAATAAAAAGTTGACATAGGAGTGGATGTCCACCAGGATGAATTCGCTTTGAAAGTATGAACAAGTCGAACAATATTGTTTGACTTATTTCGAAAAGATTTGCAAAAGTTCTGAAGCCCCCCTTAAATATTCCTTGAGGTATTTGATTAAACTAAAATTTTATAATGCGTATCGAAAAGCTTTTTGAAAAATTGTGCTACAAATATGTTGAATATTAATCAAATAATTTTGGAATAAATAATCTTTCTTGAAAAAATATTGTTCAAACAATAAATTTATTCATGCAAAACTACTTAAAAAATTGAATCAAAATCAAAGAGAGCTAAGGTCACTATGGTCGATTTTGTTACATTTTTTTCACGCCATGTTAAATTTTTACCATTCATTTGAAGAAAACTTGGCCATGCCGAAATTCCTTGAAAAAATCTTATTTTTCGACAAGAATTCCCGCTATGTATTGTCTGAAAAATTCCTATAGTAACTTTGTCTATTTTTTCAATTATTTTTTTCGTTAAATGGATTTCTTTAGTGGATTCTCATAAGGGTAATCATCATCACAACACACCTCGAGCAGGGTATCCTCCAAAAACATGAGAAATCAGACTGCAGTGCTGCTCTATGCTGAAACAGAATTAATTGGATTGTTCAGAAAAAAAAAACTAATTTTTGGGATCAAACTTCCACTTTTTCATACCACGATATTCTTGGTAATGGATATGTCAGAAAAATTGTGCTTACCGCATACAACATGAAGCTAGTTCTAACAGTAACCAATCGATCGACAGCCGGACGGATAAGCTTTCGGTTGTCGCGTGATTCACCAAAGTCAGAACTATCACGCTGATGCTGTATAAGACAAGCGAGGTTTTCTCGCTATAGTGTTCTACAACATAAAATAACGTAACTACTGAAGAAATTTTTGTCAATAACAAGAGTCATGTACCTAGATTGATTCAGAAGATTTTGCTGCAAGTTAAATTGTTTGTTTGTTTTTTAATTTTTTAATTTTATTATCATCAAAAATTCTGGGGGGGGCTGGATGGTTCTGGAGGGGGCCAGGCCCCCTGGCCCCCCTGGCCCCCCTGTTCCTACGCCAATGCACAACCCTCAATTAGTACTCAATTTATTCTTATCCTGAGTTTAACATCAAAAAATTGATTTGAACTACGTGAAGTTATAGGTGGCACTATTGCCCCGGGTGTCGCTCTTGCCCCATGCCCCCCTACATAAAGGAATAAGCAAAATTACACCAATTCAGGAGCGCACAAGAAGAAATATTGCGATGAGCTTATTGCAGCAGAAATAAACTTATATCACCAACATTTTATTATTTACTTTATTTATTTTTTTATTTTACTTGTTTTGGATCTTATTCTTACTACATTAAACTTCAGGAAATTTAAGTTTATTTTCATGCACATATTTGGAGCATCAAAATGAATGTAAATTTCAACGACCAATCTCTTTTCAGTTGAATTCAATTGAAATTTACACGATCGTGTAAAAGTCAAGCATTATTGAATGTATATTCATTTAAGTTTACATGATGCTCTAACATGGATTTGGTTTAGTTTTACAGTAGTCTTCAGTTTACACTACATTGAAATTTAAATATTTTTTTCTGTGTCTAGCTCAATTCAAAACCAATTGAGGGTTAATGGCATTTGGGGTAATGGGGAAGAATATAAATAAAGGGTTTTGCACCGGTTAAAAAAAATACCGGATGTGGCCACTCGGACTTAATGTCCGGAAGAACCGGCTATAGATTTGTTGGATACTTAACCGTTCCAATTCTCAAAAAGTAGAAATCAAACATATCAAGCGTGTGCTAGAATAAGGGCGTAAGTCGCATGATCGATTTCTCTTCGTCGATCCTCTCTTCTGTGAATAAAGACGACATTGGATTGCATCGCTGCCTTGCGTCCTGAGGTGAAAGAATGCTAACAAACCCGTATCTTGTCACCTTTATCAACAGAAGAGAGGATCGATGAAGAGAAATCGATCATGCGACTTACGCTTTTATTCTAGCACACGCTTGATATTTGTTCACTAAAATGCGTTCCCATAAGCTTGGCCCATATGTTTAGATACAAATTGGCCTCTTTATCGTACATTTGAAGCGTCCCGGGGATCCGAAATTGGTTATTTGTAGGATAAATCAAATGCAGGATTCATAGTTATCCAATTCAATCGTTTCTTAAAAGTTTTACACTGATAAAATTTTCTTAAAATTCCTTGATATAGTGACCACATTATGGCCGATTCCGGAAATTATCTGTGACTTGAAATTTGCCTACCTTCAGGGGCACAAACGCACAGTACCCCTTCCACCCGACCTGACCTAGTGACCCATTGTAATAACTCCGGCCACAGGAATATTCCAGCGTTCCTCTGGCCACTTCTAGAAACTAGATATGTGTGCCAGTATACTGACAAAAAATCATCTGAATCCATTAGGCATTATTATTTTTATGTCAATAGTTAACCTATTCATTACAAGACATGAAAAATGATAAAATCATAAAGTGTCAACAAGACCATATATTCAAAACCAATATTTTAGCGATATATTTTTTTTTCGGCTCAGGTGTTTGGTGCAAACATTCCATAGTTGTGGAAATTAAAGCGTCAATAATATCAAATTTTCGATTGTTATGCAGAAAATTCAACGTCATGATAACTAAATTTAAAAAAAATCTAGAAGTGTAATGTTACATAAAGCTTAAATGAATCATGATCGATCACTATTGTTTTTATGTAGAAATAATATTTTACAACTTACATACATAAAGCATCGTGGTATGGTTGAGATTGATGACTTACTGAAAGAAAGACAAAATAAACATAGTATATATTTAATTAATTTGAAATGCCATTTGTATTATGATTTGCAGCATTACATACAATATTCAAATGCACTGTAACGACCAGAATCACACATTTCATCAGTTGCAATCTTCTGATGATACAGGTGCTATCTGCCCGCTAGTGCTGCTCTTCGTGCCTATAATTCCACTGCGGCAGCAATGCTAAGATGTGAATGATTTATGGTATTGGAATTATGGTGCCCTAGCCAGCCCCCCTCTCAAGAAGAGGAAACGATCCAACCAACGTCCTCCCAACCCTAGCATCTAATCGCGAAGAAACTCGCGTAAAAAGTAGTTTCGCAGGTTTATGTACAGATGCCGATTTTTCCAAAAGCCGCATTTTGAATGTGTATTGCCAAGTGCTTAGATGATGGAAAAAGAGGAAACCCCACCACCCCAGTGTTCACCCAGTGAGGATTTTTTTTTTGCTTTTCCACAAACACTCAAGACCTTCGGTTATGTATTGGCGGTCGCATACAAACACAACGATATTGCCACCCTTACTAGAAGTAAGCAGCATTTTCGTCTTCTTTTACAACATCGCGATTTCGCGTGTTCACACAGAGAAAGGAAGTCCATCTGATCGGGAGTCGAAGGACGATGTTGAGGACGAGAGTAAGAGAGCTAAAGAGCACGCGGATTCTCATAGCGGCATCCAAGCAGGCACTGACTGTACTTGAAAACAGCATCCGAGCAGGCATTTGTATCGGTAGGAACTTGAGCACCGCCAGTTAAAGGAGGATGAGGAGATCATACACAGAGAGTAAATTTAAGAAGGCAAATGTAAAAGCTAGGGAAGACGTTGGCGACACGACGGGTGGAATTGAAAACAACAATAAAATAAAATATTACACTAAAATGAAATAATAGTGGGTGATTTTAGGGGGTGGGATGAGTGCCTCATACTCTTTTATTACGTGAAACGAAAATTGCGCAGAACAAAACTTTTTCGTGGAGCGGCAAAAGAAAAAAGAAGATTAGTTCAGCAGTAAAAATTTCATTGGCTCATAAAACATCAATATTTCAGGGATTTTCAAACATGGGTAGCTATGTGCCTCGACGAGAGGAGCTTCCTTGAAGTGTGTTTCGCAACTTGGTTATAAGTCTTCACTTTCTATAGCTCAGCCATATTTGAAGTTTAAAAATTGAAACATCTTATTATTATTTTTCAGTACATACCAAGTAAGTCATTCCAAACTCAGTAAAACTTCGCAACATTACACATACACTTTGAATGTGAAGCAAAATTAATTTTCCAGGCATAATATGCCAATTATAACAGATCCTGCATCTTAGCTAAGTGCTTAAAATAGCGGATTCGAATGCCAGCCGGTCGTGGATTCTTCGATTACCACTTGTGGTTAGCAAAATGCAGTTAATATCTGTAAAAGTCCTTAGAGAAACTAGACTAAACATTAATTATTAAATGAGTTATTCATTCGACTTTTCCATATGACAATCTTATGCTACAGAATCCGCTTGAATAAATAACGAAACAAATAATCAGCAGGTTCATATAACTCATGCATAAGTAATATTGAGGGGCTAGCAAAATATGTAATTTATCAAGATCCTTACGATAAAAAATAAAACAAAAATCAAGTGTATACACCAGATGAATGATTGGGTGATGAAGTAAAGCCACATGGGATGTAAGGAATTTGATTCGAAACTTGTTGCCTTAAAAGTTATTGAGTAATAAAGTGTCTCAGTGCACTATGGTTCGAAAGCGGTCAAAACCTCAAAAATCAAAGTTGTTTTCTCCGAACGGTATTATTTTTCCCGACTTTCTTAACATATTGGTGGTTGAAATCCAAAGTTTGAAGCAGATTCATTGAATTTTGAACAACTCTTTGAGTGGACCGTGGATTTTTAAAGAAAATTAATAATTGCGATCCATAATTCACCAGCTATTTATGAATTTGAAGAGAGTTCAAATCGCCATGGTATCTTTAGGGAAATTGTTTGTAGATACATAAAGTACACCTGAATTGAATAAAAATGTTCATTGAATTTATACAAAGTAAATTAGACAAAAAAATCTTCGAAAAAGATATTATTTTTTATAAAAGTACCCTAAGACATTAGTAGCCCACGAATGCCCGCGATGAAAATAAGTTCATTCGAAAGCTAAAAACAGGAGCTTTTAATTAGGGCGCAAATTATTTTGCGAAAACTTGCGATAGACTACTTCCGACGCGTTTGAAGGTGCACGGAGTGCAATTTTAGATAAATAATTATAATTCTGTGATACGCCAGTACGTGCATTGCAATCGTAGTAGCCATGAATGGCATCCCGAGAAGGAACGAATAACTCGCACCTATCTTTTTCTTCATATTCTTTCTGGCGTTACGTCCCAACTGGGACAAAACCTGCTTCACAGCTTATATTTCTTATTAACTGAAAACTTTCTTTGCCGATTTTCGCATGTGTATATCGTCTTGCAGGTACGATGATATTTGATTATTTGAACAATAGCTGCGCGTTTACTGCTACGGCTCTCTGCGTCCCTATGCATACAATATGTTTGTATTATACCTTAATTAAATATTGTTCACACCTCTATTTGGTATTATTATGGTATTGAAGTGCTTTCAACGAAAATTTTAACTGGTTCTAAATAAATTTACAAAATTTACAACTACCGAACGGGCCACCAAAAATTATTAAAAATACTTCTACACAGTAGTAGATTCAATTCTACGAACTTTTGTCGAACACGATTTTACAATTGGAGCAAGTTTTAACATAGTTTGGTTGATTTTTGTGCTTCGAGGTTCTTGAAAATCACTATTTTTAGGAAGTGTTCTCTCTGAAAAACATACCAGTATGAAAATTTCGGATTTTCAATTTCCAGAACACGATGACTACGCATATCTATAACTCTAGCCCGTTGAAAGTAACAAGTTATCTTACGAAAATAAATTGCAAAAAATAGGAAATTAGGAAGCACATACATATGTGAATCCTCCAATCCAAAGAGCACCATCGTGAGCTTTGAGAAATGCTTTATAATCTTCTATTCCCGTTGACTATGGTCTGAAAAAATAATGTCAATGTGTGTTTTTTGTACCATATATATTCAAAAAACTGTGATTTCAGGGTACTGTAGAGAACAAATCTCGATCAAACAATGTTAAAACTCAATTTGATGTTATTAGCGTGTTCGACAAACTTTAACAGAATAGAATTAGCTTTCAAATAGTGGTAATAGCAAGTGGTTTTGATTTTCCAAATGCTAGTTATAATTTTCCAAACCTTGATATAAGCTCAAAAACACATTTTTAACTTGAAGCATATTGAAATCTTTATCAAATGAGCTGAAAATTTGACCAGACATTGTTCTTAGCATTAGAATTCAGAATACTGCTTGACTGGTAGATTTCCAGACATTTTTTCAAATATGAACAGGTCTACTGTATATTCTAACTATCAGTCCTAAACTTGAAACATTTGAAAATAAAAGTCCATAATACTTAAATATGGCATAAAATATATCAAATATATGATTTCAGCTGATTGAAAGAGAGTTTGAGGTTTTGGCCGACATTTGTTCTAAATCGAACCACTGTGCAGTGGCTTATAGTTGGTTAAGTGCTCGTTCGAAATTTAATTCGTACCGTAGTAGTTCGCGGAGTAGATGATCACTGGGGCAAAGTTTAACACTTCCATACCCACTACGTATATCGACTGTAACATTTCATTTTTATCATCTAAATTTATGTGACGTAACATTGTTTGTTAAATAATCTTTGTTGTTTCATAGTATAGCATTAACGACTGTACAAATCGTGGTTGGCTGTACAATGCTCAGCTGTCTTGGTTTTGAGAAATCTATATGTACACCTGGCCACGTCCTTACAATCGCTGAGGGAAGGGAAGGAATGTTAGTTCAACGCTTACTTAAGAAGATACAGGGAACCCAAACTATCTTCATAGACGTCACGGGATAAGGAGATTGTGTTAGTAAAGTGGGGTGTATATGAGGATGAGCTCAATTCGACAATTTAGAGCATTATTGGTAACATATGGAAATAATTACATATATATTAATTTACAATATACTTGAAATATCCAAACCATTACTGAAAAAAGTTTTAATTAATAAAATATAAGGGAACACTTGTTTTCACTTGCGGCTGATGTGATAAGTATCAAACACTACTAATTAATCAACTCGCGGTTTCATACGATCACTGCACTGCGCGTATTGCACGTTCAACATGATCAAACCTGAACCTGCCCTTCACGAGAGCAAGCCTACTTGCGATCGACGCGTATTACGGATCAAACACTACTCAAAAATAAGCTTTTTTGTTTCAACATATTTTTCCACATTACCACTTGGAGCCCCGCAATCACAATAGTAATGCGGAGCCTCGAGATCAAAAACATCTTAGTATATGAATTATCGGCTGTATCTCAATAGAAGACTGATTCAAATTTCAAAGTTTTTGCTTCCCTATGCTTAAAAGGTTTCAATTATGATGAAAACCATTCTCCCAAAATTTTGAGTGATTTGGAGGAAACCAAACACAAGCCATTTATGATCAGTCCACTAACTACTCGTAATAATAATCTATGGAAAAGTGAACAAACCCATGTGAAATCCTCTCAGCTACAATTTTTCCCAAAAACCACATTTTGATAGAACTTAATGATAATTTGTTATTAATAATAACAAAGTCTAAATCATGCTGTGATGATCATTCATTTACTTTCAGAGCAACACTGTTTTTTTTTGCAGTAGAACATAGTAGCCTGGATTACTTCGATCTATTCTTCATATCAGGAGCACCCCTATTGCCTTTCGAACAATTGGTGAATGGTGAAGCATGCTGCATGCAAACTGTACCAACTGTTCGGCAGGCAATGATGACTAACAATTTATCCTGACGTCCAATCAAAATGTGGTCTTCGGCATAGTTATAGCTCAAACGATTTCACATAAGAAAAGTGTGTTCACGACTTGCATTACATTCATTACGAAGTGCATTACGACGAAGAGATAGAGGGCTGAACACAAAAGGTTGGCGTTTTCCATAGTGATCTCCATATAAACTTCAAATGACGAATGCCATTGAAGATCATTTTTTTTCCGAATCATTTCAAACACTGGGAAGATGCTATTTACCATGGTAAACATTGTTTAAGCATAGGGGCGCCAAAATTTTAAAATTTGCATCACTCTAGTATCTCAGTGATGGCAAAGCAATGATATGTAGTTTTTTATATATACATTCCCGTGCATAAGTTTGGGTTCACCTCCTAAAAAACATACAAAAGTGTTCAGTCCATATCTCTGGGATTACACGTCCAATTGAAACTCTCTAAGCCGTATTCGAAAGACAAAGAGTTATTCTTACTTCATATGTAGTTTTCCAAAAAAACATTTTTTGAATTTTGCACACTAAATTTTTACTAGAAGTTGTGACATTTAAAAAAAACACACTATTTAAAATTAATGAAAGAGTCATTCTAGTCATCGTCATGTCTGTAAATTAGAAATGGAATTGACAAAATATAGTTTTTTCAGGATTAAATTTCTAGTAGAAATCCAGTTAACTTCCCAAGCAGCACAGTTTGTTTGACTCAATAATAAAAGAATAAAATTATCTGTTGAAACTAATCAGAGTTGCCAATTGTTGAAAATATGACTTACAATCGCACTGAAAAGCAACGCAAAACGCGCAAGAGACGGAGTCTGTTTGCAACATATTTAATTTATATCGAAATTTCTTATTTGTTGCAAAATACTTAAAAAAAATAAAACAAAAATATGAACGAGATTCGAACTTCCGACCTCAAAATCACCAATCTTTTCCTTTATTCACTACTCCACCAGCTCTTCGAACAATTGTTTCGCCAATGCACTATAAAAGCGACCATATGGTCCATAAAGGTAAAGATGAACCGAAGCCAAACCTTGTAACTTGCAGGCCGTGTTACTCCCAGCCTAGATGAGACCCCCGTCTCCAAGCCTCAGGGTCGGCGCTACGCTCGTGACACTCCGCGAAAGAAAACACTTATAGATGGCTCAAGTAAAACTCCCTCTATTTCGTGGTCTCGTGTACACTTTTATTTCCACTTCCTTGACGTCCTACTTCTTCTACTCCTCACTCTCTCCTAATCTTTCCTTCTCTTTACTTGCGTCCGTCCTCAACACCGGACGACGCCTCCCACTTTCTTATTCTATCCTACCTTACAATTCCTTCACTTCTTCGGGGCCCCGCGCACTGCAGCACCTTCTCCACTCCTCTGTCGACCGCCTAAACTTCTCCTTCTCTCCTGGCCAGGGGCGGATGAATGGTCCTTCACTACTCTCCTGCTTCGGCTGCAGCCTCTCGTGGACCTCCTGCCTGTCCCGTGCGCCCATCGAGTGTGGTGACGGACTCGAGGCTTCAGTGATCCGTAGATTCACTGGGAAACCTGGGTTTTGTGGCGCACTTGAAGGTCGAACTTCAGGGGTGTAGGGACACACTACAGGTTCTTCAGTAACGATTTTGAATGAAAACCGCGATGGCGATTTCAAATTAAAACCGCGAGGTCCTATGGATGAAGTACATGGTACAAAAGGGCGAGTATTAGGAACTGCTCGGTTGGCCTTGGTTCGGGGTAATTTGGGTTCTGGTTTACCTGGAAGTCCAGTTATCCTTAACACTTTCCTCCTCTCTACTATTAAACTCAATTTAATATTGCACAGCACTTGCTCTTAGCTTTTAATAACGACGTTCTTCTCCAATGATCACCAGGCTAATGAAGTGTCGTTCTGGTGATCATTGACCCCGAACCTTTGGTCGTTGACCCATCTTCGTCCATCTACGTCATCGATGATCCGCCTCATCATGGCCACCCATTTCGCCACCCCCATGGCCGCCCATTCGTGTGGTTTAGCGCAGCCCTGGTGGTGACTAGCGGTACTATCCTCGTCCTTCTATAGGGTGGAGCTGTGTTGGCTGCGTTCGTGGGAGTTTTCAGGACATTCTACTCTAACCTATCTACAAACGTTTTCTTTTTCTTTACAACACATTTACGAAACTAAACGCGACAAATCTCATCAACACTAGACATCACACTGACACTGGTTACAACCTCAAAATTTCAAGATCACAAATTTGGAGATCTAAACCACCAGCTAGTGACCAATCGATTAAGTTTTCAGCTTAAACGGGTGTTTGGTTCTCCAGATTTGTGCTCTTGAAAATTTGAGGTATGGCTTCGATTCATCTTCTCCTTAATCAAAGCTCATTGCTTATAACTTTACTACACCCTTCGGAATACAAGCTCATTACTGGCGAAATTAGACCACGCCTGAAATAATCTAAAGATTTCGCAAAAACTTCCGCGCAACACATGAGAAACACGTTTTAAACAAACAAACTGTTGCTAGACCATGTTTTCGTTGTTAGATCATACGTAAGGTACAACTCAACCATATTGCAACTTGAAACAAACAAACTTCTAGCTGTCATACACGTAGTTTAGTGCAACTTTCTCGCAACTGGGATGAATCTTCTGAGTTGTGTGTATGGGAACGAGATTGAATGACAGTTGCAGATGCTTTAAATGAAAGTAATTTGAAACATAACATTAAAACCGGCATTTTGGGAGAAGTTTCAAGAGTTTGTTTGAAAAGTTGCTAAAACATCTTGATAAACTTGACTTCATTGCTATTTGCAAAGGACATTTGCAGTAAATCTTGTCGTTTCAAAAATGTTGAACATCAAACAAGGAATAAAATGCATGTTCATTGGAACGGCAATTTTTTTATTGTTACCTTAATGTAAATTTGGAACGTTTGTTCGATAAAAAAAGCAAAAAAACTTCTATGTTTTATAATACTTAGCGGAGTGACATTCAAAATTCTTACTCATTGCTGACCAGACACTATTCAAAATCAAAGCATTCTTAAAAGTTTTCAAAATACATAGTCTATCTTACCAAATTATAAAGTTATTGAGCTAAAGGTACTAGTTTTATCTGGAACGCTTTTTGGCACAAAACAAACAATCGATGAAATGTAGTGGTATTTGTTGATTGTTTTAAAACTTCAATGAACCTGTTTGGACGAAGAAACATTTTTTTTAGATTAAACTCAAAGTTCGCTTTACTTAAAACTCAATATTTCAAACCTGTTTGTCTATGAATCAAACTTTAACCCGATAACATGTATTTATTTTTCTACATGTATTAAGTTGTGGAAGCCCAGTGTACAAATTTAGGAAGAAAAATATGACAACTACCGAAAAACTAAACATTACATATGCTTTGCAATTGGATTAAATGGACAAATTGATGTGAAGTTTTGCGAAAAAGTTACACGTCACCTCGGTGAGAATCGAACTCACGACTTCCTGATCTCTAGTTAGGGCGCGTGATCCCTACGCCACGAGAGGACTCATGGACGCAGAAGCTAACCTGAATTCGATTTTAGCTCAATAATCACGTGGTTCTTTATAGCAAAGTGCACCCTCTTTCGGAAGAATTAGATGCCCATCCAAACACAACGCTTTCTAGTAAACTTGAAGATAATGTCTCACCGAGCCGTTTTGGAAGTCACCCGTAAAACAGCTTTTATTCTCAATTTACTTATGTTCTAATTTGAAGCTCATTTCGCCATTGGGCATCACTTGAGCGAGGATCGATTGAAATGTTGTACTTGAGCACAACGCCTAAATTCACACTATTTTCTTACCTAATCTAATTTTTGATCTGATGCTATGCTGTCTCTTTGCGCTCTCTATTTTTCGCAGGTGGATCGAAGAGCACGCAGGGATGCTTTTTCAGTCCAAGAGAGGTCTATTTGTTCATAGCCGTTTTTGTCGATTGCCGTGTTAATCCGGGTGCAGTTGAGCATTCGCTCAGAGAGGGGTCAGATGTCAGTCCGCTTTCAGACGGCCGTGATGTTGGAAGGATGGGCTCGTGTTGTTCTTGAGCGGACTGACGAAGTTTTTTGTTGAGAGGGCTGGGAATCAAACCCATGACCATCCGCTTATAAAGCGAACGTTTAGCCAACTAAGCCACGTTGCTCCTATAAAACAGCTTTACTTCTTTTATTTCACTGATTAAAAAATGTAAACAAACCGCCTCCAGAATATTGCCATTATAGGGCTCTCATGCACTCTTTGTACCAGTTATCGACATAGTAGAAATAACACGATTTCCAACGTAAAACGATAAATTTCATCGATCACTAGCTAAATTTGTTCATTTGTACACACTAGGGAACATACATTCATCTGTTGAAGCAGTTTTACCGGATGAAAACATAAATTTCGTAACGGGTGTCTTTAGCAAACCGCTAAGAAAATGACATATGTGTGAGGAAAAATTTTCAAATGATCATTTTTTAAGCGTATTCCTGTGCATATTGCCCGTTGTATTCTTGTTAAACAATAATAAAAATCTCTTGTTGTTCTCACGATTGTCATAATTGGTACTATAGCCATAATTCGTACTTCTACCCTACACTCATTTTTTTCACTAGAAATAACGAAAACCTTATTTTTAACAACTGTCTATACAGCTGAATAACTGTCTGAATGCGGTGACTATATTTTTATTTAAAAAAAAGATCATGTCATCACTTTGTGTTTTGGTTTACAGGCAAACAGGCTTAAATGAAATTTTAAGGCTAGATTTTAAGTACAAGAAATATTGAGTGTAATTTAAATTTACCTGGGTGCCGCGGACAGACTCAATATGCTTGTCAAGCGGGAGCCTGATTGCCGGATCCAAACATTTGAAATTGAGGTTATGTTTGTTTTAAATGAATTACTAAAGAGAGCTAAGGAGTATTGCATTCTATCCAAAATTAAACCCAAAAAAGTTTGCATTTATGGTCTAATTATTTTACAAACATAGTTTAAAAATTGATATGTCTTTATAATTCATGTTTATCACGTTCGGCACCATGCTTTGGCTGTCGAATTTTGAATTGCGTGTTTTTATCGAATTGAAATGCTCCAAAGATTCATGTTCAATGGTATCAATCCTTCGTACAAAAGAAGACGAGCATAATCTGTGATTCAATGTCTTCGTTTTTGTCTAGTTATTAGCACAATGTTTTAGCCACTTTGAGCGGAGAATAAAATCTGTCGAGAAACGATAAAACTCACACGATCCTTTCTGTTGTTCCTTCGACAACCTTTAACCGAGCATCGTATTGTAATCAACAAGTTTGTTACGGGGGAAAACAGAATAGATAGATAATAATCAACTTCCCGAAAGTTTTCATATGAGCATATCCATATTTCATATGAAGCCGATAGAGTCCAAATGTAAACAAACTTTGAGAAAGTCATGGATGTTTGAACACATTCAAGCTCTTCAAAGAGAGATCGGAGAGCAACATTTTGAGAGAGAGAGAACTTTGAATGACGTTTGAGGGACGATTACGACAAACACAATTCGTCACAAGAAACATATTTCAAGATTTGCTTGAAAATATGAGGGGGTTCAGTTCGCAGCACCCAGAAATTTCTGTTTCAGCATGTTAAATTGATCTCTACAATCAGTTTTATGACGAAAATATTACATGTCATAGCAATGAATTTGGATCGACGGGAAAACATTTTTTAAAAAACATGGTTTTTCATAGTTTTCAAAGTTAAATAAATGTTGAGCGTTTTCAATAATTACTATTTCTACTCAAATATGTTCAATGGTTTTATACAATAAAGTTTATGACATACGAAATCCGCGATCTTAACAGATCTGCCTTGTTAAGGATTCCTGAAATAGTTTTTGTTTTACATGCATCATATGTCTAGTTATCTATGGCTATATATATATATATATATATATATATATATATATATATATATATATATATATATATATATTATATATATATATATATATATATATATATATATATATATATATATATATATATATTATATATATATATATATATATATATATATATATATATATATATATATATATATATATATATATATATATATATATATATATATATATATATATATATTATATATATATATATATATATATATATATTATATATATATATATATTATATATATATATATATATATATATATATATATATATATATATATATATATATATATATATATATATATATATATATATATATATATATATATATATATATATATATATATATATATATATATAAATATATATATATATATATATATATATATATATATATATATATATATATATATATATAAACATTTACATACACATACATTTATATATGACACGACTCATTCCGCTTTAGTGTGCATTTGTATTGCTTTATTGCTCTTGGGGAAATTTGAACACCCCTGGGAACAATATTCTTCTACTGTACTAAACTACTTAACCCTCCCTTCCCATTTTTGCACACTCTCATAAGTTGTGTTGATTTTATAATGGTAATCCATATTGTAGGAACCCGTGAAACAGAAGACCTGACTGTACAGAGAGGAGAGATGGTCGATTCCTGGGAGGGAGAAACCGATACAAAATTTATGTACGTCATAGATCGTTGCTCGCCTGAACTAACCTCGAAACTCCATATAAAAAAAATGTCAACAATTCCAGCAGTGAACGTCAACTCCATATAAAAAAAAATCTAAACAATTCCAGCAGTGAGTGTCAAAGAGTAGGACAGTCATTGAGCGTGATGAAAGAGGGACAAAGAAGGAGAATTTTTCGTGACGTCACCATGCACTTTTCTATAGTGAGGCGAGATTCTGCTGTCACGAACTGTCACTGTGAGCCCAGATCTTAAAGAATTGACAAACATGGAAAAAACGCGTAATTGATCAAAACATATTTTTGCATTTCAACAAAGTTTACAACAATCGGTTGAAAATCAATTCCTGCACACCCAAAAGCAATGCCACGATAGCACCTTTTAATTTGATCGAATATAAAATACTGAAACACGCATCTTTTTACTCTTTTCCAATCAAAAATAAAATTAAATACACATAAAACTATGGGCCTTTTTCCAAGTTTGTCCAGAAAGATCGCAGGTACACATCAAAAGAAAACTGGCGATTTTTCCCAAGCCTGCCCTGATTGTGAGCGGAAGTTATCTTGCAATTTGGAAATGTTGTTCAATATTTCGTGTGTATTATCTGTGCCTCCCTCCCAGGTCGATTCTAGGTCAAATTCTGAGTACCCTATTGAAATTTGAGCTCATCTGGATGAAAACTTATATTGTACAAGCCCTTCAAAGTTTTATAGGAATTATTACGGGAAAACAAGTAATTCATCCAGTTGGCTATAGTTTGTTTTTCATATATCTTTGGGGGTCATTACTATGCTGATACTGTTAGATACATTTATAAGCTACAACTTTGTCAAATACCCTTTTCCAAATCGGACGTCTCAGTAATTAGTAATTAATTTCTGTCCAAACGGAGAATCTTAACACCTGTACTCCCAAGCCCCCTCAGAGAGTCGGAAGTGCAACTTTGTCCATGTAAATCTTTCTAGTTTTCGAAGCGATTTTCGAACAATTTTCAGCAATGAAACCGGACACTATTCAAGATTGATGTTAATCTTTGGGTTTTTGAAATAGATGCGTCCACTCAGTTGTTAAGCATAAGGCACTTCCTAGTTTTTTGAAAAACGCCTTTTATCACAAATTTAACAATAAAGCGAAATTCAAAGCAATGACATCTAGTTTTTTCGACATTAATTTGCTTGATTGAGTGTAGTGAACATATTTTTGACTACACTCAAAATTTTTGAGAAAGAAATTGAAACTCGGGAAATAAGTTGTTTATGTTGATTTGTAGTTAAACCCAATTTTGGGTGTAGTCAATTTTTTTTCTATTTTACAATACTCACTTTACCTCTGCAAGTAAATTCATGTCAAAAAATTACATGTCATTGCCTTCAATTTTGATTTACAGGCAAAAAAGCCTAATAAATAGGTTTGTTGTGTGGTTTTCTGGGTAAAATGAATTTTAAGTGTTATCGGAAATTATTTTTTTTTAACTCAAACATGTTCACTTGACTTTCACAATCAATTTAACGTGGAAAAAACTATAAGTCATCGCTTTGAATTTTGAGTTACAGGCAAACGGGTCCAGAAAATAGGGTTTTTCGTAATATATTAGTTAAAATATATTTTGAATATAGTCAAAAAATTATTTTTCTACTCTACAATATTTACTTGACCTCTGCAAGTAATTTCGTGTCGAAAAAACTACATGTCATAGCCTTTAATTTTAATTTACAGACGAAAAAGCTCAAGAAATACGTTTTTTGAGTAACATAAATTTTGAGTGTTATCGGAATTTTTTTCTTCACTCAAACATGTTCACTTGACTTGCACAATCAATTTCAGGTCTAAAAAACTATATGTCATCGCTTTCAATTTCGATTTACAGGCAAATGGGTCTGAAAAATAGGCTTTTTCGTAATATTTTAAGTAAAAGAAATGTTGAGTGTAATCAAAAATTTAATTTTTTTTTTAAACATGTTCACTATACTCAATCAAGCAAATTAATGTCGAAAAACTATATGTCATCGAATTTGTGAAAAAAATGCGTTTTCCAAAAACTAGGAAGTGCCTTTTGCTCAATAACTTTGGGTAGACGCATCTGTTTCAAAAACTCAAAAATGAATATCAATCTTGAATAGTGTCCGGTTCTATTGCTGATCTGTGTTTTTTTTTTGAAAATTGCTTGGAAAACGACAGAGATATGCATGTTCAGATAGCCGTAGCGGTAAACGCGCAGCTATTCAGCAAGACCAAGCTGAGGGTCGTGGGTTCGAGGTTCGAGGTCGAGGATCTTTTCGGGTTGGAAATTTTCTCGACTTCCCAGGGCATAGAGTATCTTCGCACCTGCCGCACGATATACGCATGCAAAAATGGTCATTGGCATAGTAAGCTCTCAGTTAATAACTGTGGAAGTGCTCATAAGAACACTAAGCTGAGAAGCAGGCTCTGTCCCAGTGGGGACGTAACGCCAGAAAGAAGAATGCATGTTCAAAGTTGCACTTCCAACTTTTTTCGGACCCTTGGTAGTAGGCGTAAGTTTTCACCCCCTTGTTAGAAAAAGAGTTAAACAATGCTCAGTTATCTAATGAACAGGCAGCATTGCAAAACAAAAGTACACATAAATCATGACTACTATGTTTCACTGCACTGGTGATGTACTCAGAGCTGCTTATTTTTTTAGCCAAAGATTTTCAATTGCTATAAATATCAATGATTGATAATAAATCTCCCTATCTTATACGATATATACACATGTTTAAAAATGAAAAATTGCATCAATTGTACAGTTACACAGATAAAAATATTTAAATTTCAATGTAGCGTAAACAGAAGAGTATAGTAAAAGTAAATCAAATTCATCTATTGTTACAGCATCACGTTTAATTTTCAATTAAAGATGCTTGAATGTTACATGATCGTGTAAATTTAAAGTGCATTCCATAAAAAAATAAGCGATTTGTCGTTGACATTTCACTTTATTTTGATGCTCCAAATATGTGCATGAAAATAAATTGAAATTTACAACATATTTTTAGCTGTGTATGTTTGAAACATTTTCAGTAAATTATTCTTACATGTTCTTAATGGCTTTATATATTTTTTTTTTTCAAAAACTAATTTATCTACATTTGATAACAATTATAGAAACTGAAAAAAAATGATTACGTAGGGTAGTCCTTCCCTACCTACTTTATCAAACTTAGGTGATCCCAACGGTGATTGCTTAAAACAAAATATTTTTTTAATTGCAAATTATTCAATACATAATTTATAAGCGTAGAGAACAACAAATGAAACATTGGTGCGTGACATTTATTGGTACTAGGGTTTCAAAAGTATGATAAAATTGTTAAGCGTGACCATAACCAGCACTCTTTAAATATTGTTTGTGGACGCTCCTATTGGAATTTCAAAATCTCTGAGAGATTTTTCGAGTAGGCACATAATAGCTAACTTAGTTGATATTTTTCCATAATTTGTATATAAATATTCTGTAATGATGGAAAAATATTATTTTTGGATGGTGGGTATATCTTAATTTGAGCTATATGTAATTTAAAAAAATGTTTGGAGATCAGGCACCTTCAGTATTTCCTACTTTTTTCCGATACACAATGAGAAGTGTATGAACATTTTAAACTTTGAAATTTTAACATGTTTCGTGTAATTTAATGATTATATTACTTTTTTTTCTTTGAAGTAGGATATAAAATAATACATACAATCGAAAAATAGCGTTAAATTAAAAAAAAAACATGTTTTTTGCTCACACATTTGGCTGTTTGCACCTCTGAATGGTCCCATAAAAAAAGTCAATGGATTGCGCCATCGAAGGAACAAGTCATAAAACATACCTCCACTAAAGGATCGATGTTTCTATTATTGGTGAAAAGACTGTTATGAGACAGTTCTAAACGAATTGTGATTTTCGTACATTGGAATGAAAAATAAGAGTTGAAATTTATCAACTGATATATTCAAATACAAATATTTTGTGACTTTTTCTGTACCTTGAAAACAACAATTTTATCACCGTAATATGGGTTGTCAACCTTCATTTTATCGTTTGCATAATCGTTATATCTACATCTATAAAAATCATTACCATTTGGAAGCGGATTTGGTAACTTTCCATGAATATTTCGAGCTAAAGAGATCAAAGTGCATAAAAACGAATCGCATCGAGTTTGGAAAAATCGGGACATGGAGTTTGGAATTTAGGGCTTATTATCGGTTTACATTTTGAAATATCTCCTCAACATTGACTTATTTGTTCAATTTTGAATGCTTGGAGTGCAAATCCATGCTATTTATCGACAAGACCATCAATATCGTGGACTGTGACGAGAAAAATATCACATTTACTTGGTATGAATAGACGCAACGTGAGGGTGAGAACCCAGCTTCCGACTATACGATAGTTGCCTGCCTGCTTGCCAGCCAACGGCTATGATAATCTTCCTCCCCCACGTTTAGTTGTTGGAATCATTGTACTTCAATGCATATTCCAAGCCACGCTCGAAGGAGACGCTTTCCGGCCTGAATGACGAAATATCTAGTACCTCTATCCTTAACCGTAGCAGGTTCATTTTGCCCAGAGTGGCATAAAAAAGAAATCAATACGAATTATAATTTGTTTTTTTTTTCTTCTTCTTGGAATCGTGTAGTAATATACACTTGCCTTTCTATTATTAGTCGACTAACGAACACATTTGCAGCCTCACTGCAGCAAAAGCAGTTAAAATACAGCGAGATGATCTCAAATACAACCACACACAATTTGGTCGTTACTAAAATTTTTATAATTCTAAACTACATTAAAAACTACCCTTATTTTTTAAATTCTCGCGCTCCCTCTAATACTATGTACTTGATGGGAACATAAAACGAAGCACCAACAAAAAAGATGCTATAACAAGTCTATTGGAATGGGCAGAGAAGCGCGGAAAATCACCCAAGCAATATAACAAAACGTGCTCACCCCAGTGTACATAGTTTTCGCTATGTATTAAAAAATCTCTCTTCGAATTCTCTCGTTTTTTCTATAGTCACCGATGCCTTGTAAAAATTATCATCAGCGCAGAGGAAGAAAATTGAGAGAAAATAATAAAACTGTAAGAAACTACTAAAATCAAGACTAAAACTCGTAATTCTCCTGCCAAGACAAGAAGGAGTTACGAAAGGAAGCAAAGGACCTGTGGAGGCATCGAAGAAGGCGCCGCACGGCGGGAAGTAAATAGTAACCATGGTTATTTCTCGCATCCTACCGCAGTATTTTTTATCATTTTTATTTCCCGATATGGTTACGTGTAAGCAGAGGGATAGAAGTTTTAAAAATGTTTTATTATGTAATATTTTTCCAAATTATTGCGGAGCATCACATCGCGAAATGGCAATGGGGTAATGCTCGTTGGCGCTTTATTACGTTCGAAGCTTTTTAGGAAAATGTTATCTTACACTGGCGCTGGCTCCAAGGCACTCTGCTACAGATTCATACGTGATGCTGTATTTCTGGAGCTGAAGCACTTGCTACTGATTTGGCAATGCATCAGAAGATTTTTTATTTGCAACTCATTAATGGTTGTTCCTAAATCTATTTGGAGTATTCTTGTGTTTCGTGATTTGATTTTGAATCAATATTTTTTGGACATTCATAGATGTGAAAACTGCCGAAGTGTTCTTACATTAGACGTATGCTTTCGTTATACAGCCAACTTTCCATAGCTCGATATTGAAGGGACCATCGAGTTAGGGAGGCATCGAGTTATAGAACACAAACCCAGTATAACTGCTATCCTAGGGACCATCGAGAAAGTCATGAAAACAAACTTTTACTGTGGTTCTCTTACGCGATATTGAGGTACGAAACATCGAGTAAGGATGAGTTGACTGTATTATGATTATTTGGAGTACATCCAAGCGTAATAGTCTGGATTCCGAGAGGTGTGTTTCGTTATAGATGTCGTAATACAGTCAACCCTCCATGAGTCGATATCGGACCATCGGAATATACACGACATATCGAATCATGCAACACATATGCTTTGGAAAGCTTTTTAAAGGGACCGTCATGATAAGTTTGGTTTTTATTATGATTCCAAAAGTCGAAACCGAGTAATGGAACATCAGCTCATGGAGGTTACACTGAAAGGACTGAATCAGAAATAAGTTGGAAACATCAAAGATGGTTTATCCTTAAAACGAATCTTTTTGTTTCAATTTTTTGTGAAAAATCCACCAATAATCTTTGAAAAAAAGTTTTGTTTAGATTATTATAAATCAAGATGTTCCCACCCTCCAAAAATAATGTTTGTTCAAAACGCGGTTTTGTAAATATTTTTTTGGCGATTCAATATTTTGTAGCGTATTGATTTTTTATGTAGAATTTCTGGAAAAATATCAATGAACTATGTTAGGAATTATGTTTTCTTTAAATACCATACCTTACTATTTGATTAAAAGTTTTAAGCATGTTGACGCAACACAATTCAACGATTTTTGAAACCCTGCCATGCCAATCCATCTTTAGCTAAAGGTTATGCAGTAAACTCTTCCAAGTTTGCAAAGAAAGGGATATTTTATACAAGAACTTTGTAAGTATTTTATGTGATTGTTTTGTACAACCCAAGTAACCAAATAACACTATAATTCGCCCTGCGTGCTAATATAGTGCTATTATACAGCTGACATGCTCTATTTCAGCTTTTCATTAGCCTTATAAGGCCGAAAAGGCGAATTAGAGGGCTAGTGGTTATTTGGGAAGTGATACTCCCTCGCTTCTAGTACCGTCAACGAGGGTGAGAACGGGTCAAAATACGCATAGAGGTATCTAGGGTAACATGCACCCTGGGACAAATCGACTTTTCGGGGCTACTATGAACATTTTAGGAAAATTGAGATATTTTTATTGATGTTAGATTTGTAAAATCATGTGTTCGTTACCGCTTGACGAAAAATCTTTTTCAATTTCTTCGCAAATACTCTAAAAAGGCACCGTAGGTCTTTTTGCCTCAAGGGTCCGTATTTTCCCAGATTCCATTATTGTCAGATTGATTGTTGGATAACTCTCGTAGTTCTGCTTGCAAATGCTGAAAAACACGGAGTGACAATAGGTAAAAGAAATTTGAATTGATCCGCATTAAAATCAAAGCACAAGAATGATACTCTATTCAAGTTTGATACTACTTACCAATAACAATGAATACGTTTCATATTAATATGAAACAACAAACATGAATAAGTCTTTCTGAAAGTTAGATGTTCTGTGACACTCTAAAATGATCTAGTTAACCCGTATCTGCTCAGCGAATGGGAAAAAGTTCAAATTGTTGCCATTTCGACAATTTTTGATTGCTTTTGTTTTAGATCAAATGAATGTCTTGTTTTCGATCAGCATTGTGAATGTCCATTGGTTCGGAGTTATTTCATTGGTCACTGGGTCAAGTCAGGTAAGAAAGATCCCAACTTCCTTTCCAATAAACTTTTGCCCCACTAGTTGATATAAATCTGAATCCATTTCAAATTGGCTCTATAGCGTCGACTACTAACTAAATTAGACAATGGCTTAGAGCTTTGGCTTTGGCTATTTTTTTCGGTTATTTATGGGCCTCATGAACAAACAAAAAAGTACCCAAGACCAAAGCTGGTCTCAATGTCTAAATTAGTTCTCATATGACGTCCGTTATCAAGCCATTCAAAAAGTTAAATTGAAGTCTGATTTATACTAATAAGTTGGACAAAAGTTTGATTGAAAAGGAAGTTGGGATCATTTTTACCCGACATGACCCAGAAAGCCACCGGAATAACTCCAAACCGGTGGGCATTCCCAACTATTTCAATGATCCTTAAAACACTCCATTCTAACTAAAACGAAGACAATCCATCAATAATTGCCGACATGGTAGCAATATAAACTTTTTTCTATTTGCTAGGCGGATACGGGGTACAAATGTGTTTTTTTTTGCAAGCCTTTTTCTATGATTTATTAAAAACAAACTACAGGTCCCAGATCTAAATTGTTATTCGTAGCTTTTGACATTTGAAAAAAAAAAACTTTCTTAAAATTCTACATCAGCATTTAAAATATTTGATTAGATATTTCAAATTCTGTTTCGATCCATTGTTACCCCTACCTATGGAACACAGTATCGGCACGGTGGAAGTGCTCATTGAACACTAAGCTGAGACGCAGGCTCTCCCAGTGAGGACGTAATGTCAAGAAGAAGAAGGATTGTTAAAAGAAAAAAGTAAGTAACCGAGAGTATTTTTAATTTAATTGAAAAGCAGTGAGTTGGTAGGTGTGATCAGAAAATTTGCGAAACAGCCACCCACAACCACGTTCACATTTATAGCGAATATATCTCTCTAAAGCGAAAATTCCCTCGAAAAGTATTTTAATATTATAGCATTATTTTTAACCAATTTTCTCTATCATAATGGTCCTTTGCGATGTCGATAATCGCAGTAGGCGGCGCGAGCAAACGGATGTATTGAAAATTGATTTGTCACGTTTTTATCATCTCCGCAAATTTTTAGTTTTGGCTGGTGAAAACACTTGTGCAGTTTTTGAAGAAAAAGTGTCTATAGCAGATATAAGTTCCGTTTATTCTTCACGCGTTCTGCTGGACAATGATTCGTTTAAGCCCATGCTGAAATTGAAGATGCATCGTAGCCAAACCTTAAATTTTCGGGAGCACGGGTCTGGAGAGCCGAACAGCGGATCAGGCTGAGGACTTGATCGATTGGTCACTTGCTAATGGTGACTAATCGATTAAGTTTTCAGCTTGAGCTGCTGTGTGGTTTTCTAGGGGGTCTATTTTGTAAATCGAGCGGTTTCATGTGACTCATCTGTAGTCATTGTCGATCAAAGCAAGCATGCATATTTCAGATGTCACCCGTCGACTCCCATAGTAATCTAGTCACATAAAGTGACAACTGTCGATAACTCGAGTGACAAAGCCGAGTCGAGCGAAATTTTGGGTCGTTTTTGATCGACTCGACTTATAAAATAGGGCCCTAGATTTGTGCTCTTAAGGGTGATTTTTGGCTTTATTTCATTATCACCAGATTTTTTTTTGCGTCGCGTCGAATTTCTTTTTTTTGTTTTAGTGGACGCGTTCTGAGTGCAATCGAGTTCAGGTTTTCGCGTAGCCGATGACCCTAAGGACGTGGCCGGCGCCGTTATTGACTTTTTTATGTTTGGATCTCTCGAAAGTGTACACTGGAGCTAGAAAGCTACTCCCAAACTACATCTCTTGGTTCTTTGTGCACTTCAATTATTCTGGTCAATTACGGAGTAGCAATTACGAATTTTACGGTCATCAATGCTTATGCTTATAACGGTCCTTTGCGATGTCGTTATAAACTAGCTTCTATAGTACTTACTTTTTTCTTCCAACAACTAGGGAAAGTGTACCAGTTATGGCCATAGTGGTTCCCTATTTGGCCATATGGGAAATTTTGATAACTATCACATTTAAATCTTTTTTAATTTTTTAAAATCAATATATATCATAATCTACTAATACAGCACACAAAAATTTTCAAAACTTGAAAACATTAAAGTAATCACGTATGGTGAAATAGGAACCACTATGTCTGGTACACCTACCCTATCTGTAACTATTTGAAAAACGACTGCAATGTGATGAATTATTGCAGACAATATTTCAGTTTATTTGAAATTTGTCATTCAAATTTCTGCCGATTCGGACTACTAGAAGCAGAGTCCCGAACTAGGGCATTTCGTATGGGAAAACACTGGTTCCCAACTTTCTGTCAATGACTTTATGAGCTACAATTTTATTGATAAGGCTGATAAATATTCCATACTGATTTTTGGTATATACACAGTATATAGCAAGAACTGGCGCTATGAATTTGTACTGGCTCTACTACCATTCCCATTATTTTGACAGTTTCCATAAATCAGCAAATGATAGGCATTTGATATCTATTAAAGGGAAATAACAAGTTTACCCACACTACTAAAAAAGTAAACTACATACCCCTTACTTTGCCTAAAAGGTTCCGACAAATGCATTGTTGATTAGACTGCAGAAATGGTAACAAAACGAGAGATAACATCAAGCCTTGGAGCGATTCAATCAGTTTTAGAGCTGCGAATGACTGCCCGCGAGGTAACATACAATTAGAAAGCTCAAGAAATGAGGCAATGATAATTCTAATTAGAGGGAACATAAGTTCTAGGATTCTGTCTCATGACCCCAAAGTCCATTATGTCCAAAATCTCATCAGGTATCAGAAAGCCGGCTCCAGAGGCACGTTCTCCGCCATTTGGGAGAATTGTGCCATCGCCATATTTCAGCCTATTTCATCATCTTACTCGATGGGAGAGGAAAGGGAAGGGAAAGATGGGAGAAAATATCAGTGGGGTCCGTTGAAGAGGGAAAATCAAATCAGCGAAATGAGGCATGTAGCTCCATACCACAAAGGGTTTAAACAGCGCTCTGAAAAGGGCACTGCAAAACGCATGAGCGTAAACAGCTCATTACCATAGCGGGTTAAAATAACAGAAGGACCTGAAGATTCAGGTTTCTGAATCAGTTTCACTTAATAAGTGTTTACCAAGTAATTGGAATCGTAATGTCCATGTTTTCGCGTTAATTTACGATTTCATTACTGGTAAACACTTTTTACAAGTGAAACTGTTTCAGAAAACCTGAATCTTTCAGGTCTGTCTGTTATTTTTAACCGCGTAATGGTAATGAGCCTGTTTACGCTTCATGCGTTTTTTGCAGTGCCCTTTCAGAGCCTGTTTTTAAAACCCTTTGTGGTAATGGGCTAACAGCTCTATTTCGCTGATTTTGATTTCCCTCTTCAACGCGACCCCCACTGATAATTTTCTCCCATCTTTCCCTTCCCTTTCCTCTCCCATCGAGTAGATGTATGAAATAGGCTGAAAATTGAGGCGATGGCACAATTCTCCCAAATGGCGGGAGGAACGGTGCCTCTGGAGCCGGCTTTCTGATACCTGATGAGATTTGGACATAATGGACTTTGGTCATGGGACAAATCCTAGAACTTATGTTCCCTCTAATCTAGAATCTATCATGTGCCCTCATTTTCTTTTGAGCTTTCTAATTGTATGTTACTCGCGGGCAGTCGATTCGCAGCTCTAAAACTGATTGAATCGCTCCAAGGCTTATGTTTATCTCTCGCTTTTGTTACCATTTGCTGCAGCTAATCAAACAATTGCATTTGTCGAACCTTTATAGGCAAGAGTAAGGGGTATGTAGTTTACTTTGTTTAGTAGTGTTGGGTAAACCTTGTTATTTCCCTTCAATTAGATATTCAAATGCCTATTCATTTCTTGATTTATGGAACTTGTCAAACCGATAAGGAATGGTAGTAGCAGCCAGTACAAATTCATAGCGCCAGTTCTTGCATTACTGTGACGTAATACAAAATTCAGTATGGAATATTTATCAGCCTATCAATAAAATTGTAGCTCATAATTCAGTTGACAGAAAGTTTGGAACCGTGTTTTCCATACGAAAGCCCTGTTCGGGACCTCTGCTTATCTAGTATCCGAATTCGCAGAATTGTGAAATGACAAATTTCAAATAAACTGAAATATGTGTCTTCAATAAATTCATCACATTGCAGTCGTTTTTCAAATAGTTACAGATAGGGTAGGTGTACCAGACATTAGTGGTTCCCTGATTTCACCATAACGTGATTACTTTAATGTTTTCAAGTTTTGAAAATTTTTGTTGCTGTATTAGTTAGATTTATTGATATATATTGATTTTAAAAAATTAACAAAGATTTAAAAGTGTCGATAGTTATCAAAATTTCCATATGGCCAAATAGGGAACCACTATGGCCCATAACTGGTACACTTTCCCTAGTTGTTCGGAAGAAAAAACAGTAAGTACTATAGAAAGCTAGTTATAACGAATCGCAAGGACCGTTTAAAGGGCGACTAAGGCATTTTGATGACCGATAAAATTCGTAATTGCTACTCCGTAATTGACGCAGAATAATTGAGCTTGCACAAAGAACCAAGGAGAGGTAGTTTGGAGTAGCTTTTCTAGCTCCATGTGACACTTTCGAGAGATCCAAACATAGAAAAGTCGCAATAACGGCGCCGGCCACCCTTAGGAGTCATTCGGCCTACGCGAAAAAACCTGAACTTCATTGCACTCAGAAACGCGCTCCACTAAAACAAAAAAAAAGAAATTCGGACGGCGACGCAAAAAAAAAAATCTGGTGATTAATGAAATAAAGACAAAAATCACCCCCATTGAAGAGCACAAATCTAGGGCCCTATTTTATTAAGTCGAGTCGATCAAACAACGGACCCAATAAATTCGCTCGACTCGGCTGTTGTCACTCGCCAGTTTATCGACAGTTGTCACTTTAATCGAGTGACTAGTATTTGACTGATGGAGTCGACGAGGTGACATCTGAAATATGCATGCTTGCTTTGATCACAAATTGACTACAGATGAGTCACATGAAACACGCTCGATTTACAAATTAGAACCCCCTACGAAAACCACACCAGCAGGTCAATGGCTGAAAAACTTAATCGATTAGTCACGCATTAGCAAGTTGAACCATCGATCAAGCCTCAGCCTATCCGCTGTTCGGCTCTCCAGACCGTGCTCCCGAAAATTTAAGGTTGGGCTTACGGTGCATCTTCAATTTCAGCATGGGCTTAAACGAATCATTGTTTCCAGCAGAACGCCGTGAAGATTAACGGACTTTAATATCTGCTATAGACATCTTTTCTTCAAAAATGCACAAGCTGTTTTCACCAGCCAAAACTAAAAATTTTGCGGAGATGATAAATAACGGTGACAAATCAATTTTTTCAATACATCCGTTTGCAATGGGATCGCGCCGCCTACTGCGATTATCGGACATCGCCAAAAGGACCATATGATAGAGAAATTGACCGTTAAAAATAATGCTTATAGATATTAAAATACCTTTTCGAGGGAATTTTCCGCGTTTAAGAGAGATATATCGCTATTAAATGGTGAACGTGGGTTGTGGTGGCTGTTTCGCAAATTTTCTGATCACACCTTACCAACTTCACTGCTTTTCAATTAAATTAAAAAATACTCGGGTTACTTACTTTTTTCTTTTACACAATCCTTCTCTGTCTTGACATTACGTCCTCACTGGAGAGCCTGCGTCTCAGCTTAGTGTTCAATGAGCACTCCACCTCATGCCGATACTGTGTTCCATAGTAGGGGTTAACAATGGGATCGAAACAGAATTTTGAAATAATCTAATCAAATATTTTTAAAATGCTGATGAGAATTTTAAGAAAGTTTTTTTTTCAAATGTCAAAAGCTACGAATAACAATTTAGGATCTGGGACCTGTGGTTGTTTTTAATAAAATCATAGAAAAAGCTTGCAAAAAAAAAACACATATTGTACCCCGTATCCGCTTAGCAAACTAGAAAAAAGTTTATATTGCTACCATGTCGGCAATTATTGGATGGATTGTCTTCGATTTTGTTAGAAGGAGTGTTTTTTTAAGGGATCATTTGGAAATAGTTGGAAATGCCCACCGGTTTTGAGTTATTCCGATGGCTTTCTGGTCATGGGTCGGCGTAAAAATGATCCCAACTTCCTTTTTGCAAGTCAACTTTTGTCCAAGCTTATTAGTATAATCAGACTTCAAAAATTTAACTTTTGAATGGCTGTCGATAACGGACTCATTATTGAGAACTAATTTAGACATGAGACCAGCTTTGGTCTTGGGTACTTTTTTGTTTGTCATGAAGGCACCATAAATAACCGAAAAAAAATAGCCAAAGCCAGACAGCTCTAAGCCCATTGTCTTAATTTAGTTACGTAGTCGACCTCTATAGAAGCCAATTTGAAATGGATTCGAATTTATTAATCAACTAGGGGGCAAAATTTATGGAAAGGAAGTTGGGATCTTTCTACCTGACTTGACAGTGACCAATGGAAATAACTCCGAAAACCAATGGACATTCCCAATGCTGATCGAAAATCAAGACATTCATTCTGACTAAAACAAAAAGCAATCAAAAATTGTCGAAATTGCAACAATTTGAACTTTTTTCCCATTCGCTGAAGAGATACGGCTGTTAAATAGATCATTTAAGAGTGCACAGACATCTAACTTTCAGAAAGACTTATTCATGTTTGTTGTTTCATATTAATATGAAAACGTATTCATGTTATGTTAAGTAGTAATATATTACTTGATAAGTATCATTCTTGTTGCTTTTGATTTTAATGCGGGATCAATCAAATTTCTGTTTACCTATTGTCACTCCGTGTTTTCAGCCATTTGCATGCAGAACTTATATGTTATCCCAACAATCATTCTGACAATAATGGAATCTGAGGAAAATACGGACCCTTGAGGCAAAAAAGACCTACGGTGCCGTTTAGAGTATTTTGCGAAGAAAGTAAAAAACGATTTTTCGTCAAGCGTAACGAACACATGATTTACATATACTTAACATCCAATAAAAATATTCTCAATTTCCATATTAAAATTTTCTAGTAGCCCCGGTAAAAAGTCGATTTGTCCAGGTGCAGTTACGTCTGTATAACTATTATTTTGACCCGTTCTCACTCTCGTTGACGGTACTAGAAGCGGGTGGAGTATCACTTCCAAATAACCACTAGCCCTCTAATACGCCTTTTCGGCCTTATAAGGCTAATGAAAAGCTGAAACTAGAGCATGTCATCTGTTTATAATAGCACTATCATTAGCACGCAGGGCGAATTATAGTGTTATTTGGTTTACTGTGGGTTGTACGAAAACAATCACACTAAAAACTTTACAAAGTTCTTGTTATAAAATATCCCTTCTTTGCAACTTGGAATAGTATCCATACTATCAAAGATGGGTATTGGCATGGCAGGGTTCAAAAATCGTGAAGTTGTGTTGCTCAACATGCTAAAACTTTTAATCAAATCAGTAAGGTATGGTATTTAAAGAAAACATAATTGTGTTCCTAAATAAGTTTCATTGTATTTTTCCAGAAATTTCTACATAAAAAAATCAATACGCCTACAAAATATTGAAATCGGTCCTCAAAAATAATATTACAAAAACCGTCCTCAATCATTATTGAGGGTGGAACATTCTTGATTTATAATAATCTAAAACAAACTTTTTTTCAAAATTCATTGGTTGGATTTTTCACAAAAAATTGAAACAAAAAGATTCGTTTTAAGGATAAACCATTCTTTGATGTTTCCAACTTAATTTCTGATTCAGTCCTTTCAGTGAACCTGCCATGAGCTGATTTCCATTGACTCGGTTTCGACTCTTTGGAACTCATATAAAAAACCAAACTTATCATGACGGGTCCTTTAAAAAGCTGTTTTCCCAACAGCATATGGGTTGCATTGATTCGATATGTCGTGTATATTTCGAATGGATCCGATATCGAACTCATGGAGGGTTGACTGTATGTACGACATCTATAAGACGAAACACCACCTCTCGGGGAATCCAGGGACTTATTACGCTTTTGGGATGTACTCCAAATAATCATAAATACAGTCAACTCAATCCTTTACTGATGTTTCGTTACCTCAATATCGCGTAAGAACCACAGTAAAAGTTTGTTTTCATGACTTTTTCTATCTCCGTATCATACTAGTTATATCTGGGTCTCTCGGTTCTATAACCGATGCTCCGGTAACTCGATGGTCCCTTCAATATCGAGCTATGGAATGGCTGTATAACTAAAGCTATCGTCTAATGTAAGAACACTTCCGGCAGTTTTTCTCACATCTATTGAATGTCCAAAAAATATTGATTCAAAAACAAAATCACGAAACACGAGAATACTCCAAAGTAGATTTAGGAACAAACCATTAATGAGAAATTGCAAATAAAAAATCTTCTGATGCATTGCAAATCAGTAGCTAAGTGCTTCAGCCAGAAATAACGGCATATCCCACGGTATAAATCTATTCAGAGTGCCTTGGAGCCAGCGCCGTGTAAGATTAACATTTTCCT
This sequence comes from Aedes aegypti, assembly GCF_002204515.2. NCBI lineage: Eukaryota > Metazoa > Arthropoda > Insecta > Diptera > Culicidae > Aedes > Aedes aegypti. Next base: position 16,199 of record NW_018736348.1, on the reverse strand, counting down.
AAAAAGTTTCGACGTAATAAGCGCCAACGAGCAATTACCCCTTGCCGATTTCCGCGATGGTGATGCTCCGCAATTTTAATTGGAAAAATATACATAATAAAACATTTTAAACTTCTATCCCTCTGCTTACACGTAACCATATCGAGAAATTAAAATGATAAAAAATACTGCGGTAGGATGCGAGGAAATAACCATGGGTTACTATTTACTTCCCGCTGTGTTCCGTCGCAGCGCTTCTCTGATGCCCTCCACAGGTCCTTTTGTCCTTTTCGTAACTCCTTTCTTGTCTTGGCAGGAGAATTACGAGTTTTAGGTTCTTGATTTTAGTAGATTTCTTAACAGTTTTATTATTTACTCTCATTTTTCTTGCCTCTGCGCTGATGATTAATTTTTACAGGCATCGAGTGACTATAGAAAAAACGAGAGAATTCGGAAGAGAGATTTTTTTAATACATAGCGGAAAAACTATGTACACTTGGGGTGAGCACGTGTTTGTTATTTATTGCTTGGGTGATTTTCCGCGCTTTCTCTGCCTCATTCCAATTAGACTTGTTATAGCATCTTTTTTCGTTTGGTGCTTCGTTTATGTTCCCATTCAAGTTACATAGTATTAGAGGGGAGCGCGCAGAATTTAAAAAATAAGGTGTTAGTTTTAATGTAGCTTAGAATTACTTAAAATTCGAGTAACCGACCCAAATTGTTGTTGTGGTTGAGATTTTGAGATCCTATCTCGCTGGTATCTTTAAACTGCTTTTGCTGCAGTTGAGGCTGCAAATGTGTTCGTTAGTTTCGACTAATAATAGAAGGCAAGTGTATATTACTACAACGATTCCAAGAAGAAGAAAAAAAAAACAAATTTAAATCGTATTGATTTCTTTTTTATGCCACTCTGGCAAAATGAACGCTGCTACGGTTATAGGATAGAAGGACTAAGAATATTGTTCGTTCATCAGGCCGGAAAGCGTTCCTTCGAGCGTGCTATGGAATATGCATTGAAGTAAATGATTCCAACAACTTAAACGTGGGGGAGGAAGATTATCATAAGCCGTTGGCTGCGCAAGCAGGCAGGCAAACTATCGTAATAGTCGGTAAGCTGGTTTCTCCACCCTCACGTTGCGTCTACTTCATACCAAGTAAAATTGTTGATATTTGTCTCGTCACAGCCCACGGATATTGATTGCAAACTAATTTTGCACTCCAAGCATTCAAAATTGAACAATAATTTCAATTTGGAGGAGATATTTCAAATGTAAACGAATAATAGCCCTAAAATTCCTATAATACTCCTATGTCCCGATTTTTTCCAAACTCCGATGCGATTCGTTTTTTATGCACTTTGGATCTCTTTAGCTCGAAATATTTCATGGAATACCAAATGTCTCCGCTTCCAAATTGGTAATGATTTTTATAGATGTAGTTATATACGATTATGCAAAACGATAAAAGAAGGTTTTGACAACCCATATACAAAAATTGTTGTTTTCAAGGTACAGAAAAAGTCACAAAAAAGATTGATTGAAAATCGAGTTATAAAGTTTTCAACTCTTATTTTTCATTCCAATGTGACGAAAATTCCAATTCGATTTAGAACTATATACATTGCTTTTCACCAATAATAGAAACATCGATCTTTGAGTGGAGGTATGTGTTAGACTTGTTCCTTCGATGGCGGCCTATATAATCCATACTCGATACCATTTAGAGGTGCAAAAAAGCCAAATGTTGTGAGCAAAAAACATGTTTTTTTTTTTAATTTAACGCTATTTTTCGATTGTATGTATTATATTTATATCCTACTTCAAGAAAAAAAAGTATAATAAGGGCATTTAAATTACTACGAAAACATGTTAAAATTTCAAAGTTTAAAATGTTCATTACACTTTCTCATTGTGTATCGGAACAAAAGTAGGAAATACTGAAGCGTGCCCTTGATCTCCAAACAATTTTTTTTAATTACACCTAGAGCTCAAAAATTAAGATTTACCCACAAGCCAAAAATAATATTTTTCCTTCATTACAGAATATTTACTATACAAATTATGGAAAAAATTCAACTAAGTAGCTATTATGTGCCTACTCGAAAAAATCTCTCAGAGATTTGAATTCCAATAGGAGCGTCCACAAACAATATTATAAGAGTGCTGGTTATCCCGGTCACGGCTAACAATTTTATCAATACTTTTGAAACCCATTACCAATAAATGTTCACGGCACCAATGTTTCATTTGTCTGTCTTCTCTACCGCTTATAAATTATGTATTGAATAATGCAATTAAAAAAATAATTTGTTTTAGCAATCACCGTTGGGATCACCTAGAGTTTGATAAAGTAGGTAGGAAGGGACTAATCCTCTACGTAATCATTTTTTTTTTTTCAGTTTCTATAATTGGGTATCAAATGTAGATAAATTAGTTCTTGAAAAAAAAAATATAGTATAAAAAGCCATTTAAGAAATGTAAGTACTAACTTTACACTTGAAACAATGTACCAAACAACATACCACAGCTAAAATATGTGTAAATTTCAAATTTATTTTCCATTGCACAATGGTAGCATTCAGAAATATAATAAATCTCAACTCGACAAATGCGCTGTAATTTTTTGAATGTGAATGCACTTTTAAAATTTACATCTCGTATCAGTAACATTCAAGCACTAATAATAATATATCATTCTTGTACACAATTAGATTGAATTTGATTTACTTTTACTATACTCTTCTGTTTTACGCCTACATTGAAATTGTAATATTTTTATCTGTGTAACTTGCCTACAATTGATGCAATTTTTCATTTTTAAACATGTGTCTATATCGTATAACATAGGGAGATTTATTATCAATCATTGATATTTATAGCAATTGAAAATGTCTTTGGCTAAAAAAATAAAGCGCTCTGAGTTACATCACCAGTGCAGGTGAAACTATAGTAGTCATGATTTATGTGTACTTTTTTTTGCAATGCTGCCTGTTCATTAGATAATGAGCATTGTTTTACTCTTTTCTAACAAGGGGGGTGAAAACTTACGGCCTACTACAAGGGTCCGAAAAAAGTTGGAAGTGCAACTTTGAACAATGTCATTTCGTCCGCGTACGTCCCCACGGACAGAGCCTTGCTTCTCAGCTAGGTCTTAAGCACTTCCACAGTTATTAACTGAGAGCTTACTATGCAATGACCATTTTTGTTCATGCGTATATCTGTGCGGCAGGTGCGAAGATACTCTATGCCCTGGAAGTCGAGAAAATTTCCAACCCGAAAAGATCCTCGACCTCGAACCTCGAACCCACGAGCACCTCCAGCCTTGGCTGCTGAATAGCTTGCGCGTTTACCGCTACGGCTTATCTGAACATGTCTTATCTCTTGTCTTCCAAGCAATTTTCAAAAAAAAACCACAGTATCAGCAATAGAACCGAACACTATTCAAGATTGATATCATTTTTGAGTTTTTTGAACAGATGCGTCTACGTCAAAGTTATTTGAGCAAAAAGGCACTTCCTAGTTTTTGGAAAACGCATTTTTTCAGCAAATTCTATATCATATATTTCGACATTATTGCTTGATTGATATAATATAAAAAAAAAAAATTAAATTTTTGCATGTACACCTCAACATTTCTTTTTACTTAAAATATTACGCGAAAAAAGCCTATTTTTCAGACCCATTGCCTGTAAATCGAAATGAAGGGATGACATATAGTTTTTTAGACCTGGATATATTGGATGTGCAAGTCCAAGTGAACATGTTTGAGTGAAGAAAAAAATTCCGACTAAGCACTCAAAAATTTATGTTGTACTCAAAAAAACGTCATTTCTTGAGCTTTCGTCTTAAATTTAAAATTTAAAGCATATGACATGTTAGTTTTTTCGACACGAAATTACTTGGCAGACGTCAAAGGTAAATGGGATTGTAGCAGCTAGAAAAATAATTTTTTGGACTATCCATTCAAAAATATTTTAACTAAATTATATTACGAAATAAACCCTATTTTCTGGGACCCGTTTGCCTTAACTAAAATTCTCTCTTCATAACCGTTATCTTATAGTTTTTTCCACGTTAAATTGATGTGAAAGTCAAGTGAACATGTTTGATGCTTTAAAAAAAATATAATTTCCGGATAACACTTAAAATTCATTTTACCCAGAAAAACCACACAACAAACCTATTTGAATTAGGCTTTTTTGCCTGGTAATCAAAATGAAAGGCAATTGGACATGAATTTTTTTGACATGAATGTGATCTTGCAGGGTTAAAGTGAGCTTATTGGTAAATAGGGAAAAAAAATTGACTACACCCCAAAATTGGGGTTTTAACTACAAATCAACGATAAACAACTTATTTCCCGAGTTTCACATTCTTCTCAAAAATTTTTTTGCAGTGTAGCTTCAAAAATATGTTCACTACACTCAATCAAGCAAAATTAATTCGAACAAAAACTAGATGTCATTGCTTTTGAAATTTCGCTTTATTGTTTAAATTTGTGATAAAAGGCGTTTTTCAAAAAAAACTTAGGAAGTGCCTTATGCTTAAACAACTGACGTGGAGCATCTATTTCAAAAACCCAAAAGATTAACGATCAACGTTGAATAGTTACCGGTTTCATTGCTGAAAATTGGTTCGAAAATCGCTTCGAAAAACTAGAAAGATTTTACATGGACAAAGTTGCACTCCGACTCCTGAGGGCTGGGAAGTACAGGTGTTAAGATTCTCCGTTGGAACAGAAATAATACTAATTATGATGACGTCCGATTTGGGAAAAAAAAGGGTATTTTGACAAAGGTTGTAGCTTATTAAATGTATCTAACAGTATAGCTAGTAATGACCCCCAAGATGATTGAAAACCAGAACTATAGCCAACTGGGTATGAATTACTTGTTTTCAGTAAATAATTCCATATTAAAACTTTGAAAGGGCTTGCTAACAAATATAAGTTTTTCATCAGATGAGCTCAAATTTCAATAGGGTACTCAGAATTTGGACTAGGAATCACCTGGGAGGGGAGGCACGATAATACACACGAATATTGAACAACATTTCCAAATTGCAAGATAACTTCGCTTCACAATCAGGGCAGGCTTGGGAAAAATCGCCAGTTTCTTTTGATGTGTACCCTGCGACTCTTTCTGGTACCAAACTTGGAAAAAAGGCCCATCATGTTATTGTGTATTAATTTTATTTTTTGATTGGAAAAGAGTAAACAGATGCGTGTTTTCAGTATTTTATATTCGATCAAATTAAAAGTGCTATCGTGTGCCATTGCTTTGGGTGTGCAGGAACTTGATTTTTCAACCAATGTTTGTAAACTTTTGTTGAAAATGCAAAATCATGTTTTTGACTCAATTACGGCGTTTTCGCATGTTTGTCAATTCTTTAAGATCTGGGCTCACAGTGACAGTCGTTCGACAGCAGAAATCTCGCCCTCACTATTCAGAAAAGTGCATGGGTGACGTCACGAAAAATTCTCCTTCTTTGTTCCGCCTCTTTCATCACGCTCCAATGACTGTCCTACTCTTTGACACTCACTGCGGAATGTTAGATTTTTTTTTATATGGAGCGTTGACGTTCGAACTGCTTTGGATTGTCTGACATTTTTTTTATATGGAGTTTCGAGGTTAGTTCAGGCGAGCAACGATTCTATGACGACATAACATTTTGTATCGGTCTTCTCCCCTTCCCCAGGAATGCGACCATCTCGCCTCTCTGTACAGTCAGGTCTTCTGTTTCAACGGGTTCCTTACAAATGGATTACCATTATAAAATCAACACAACTTAATTGAGGTGTGCAAAAGATGGGGAAAGGAGGGTTAAGGTAGTTTAGCTACAGAGTAGAAGAATATGTTCCCAGGGGTGTTCAAATTTCCCCAAGAGCAATTAAAGCAATACAATGCACACTACAAGGCGGAATGAGTTCGTACTGTCATTATATAAATGTATGTGTATGTAATGTTTTGCTATATACATATATATATATATATATAAATATATATTATATAATATTATATATATATATATACTATTATAAGCCATAGATAACATAGAGCCATAATATGCATGTAAACAAAAACTATTTCAGGAATCCTTAAAAGGCAGATCTGTAAGATCGCGGATTTCGTATGTCATTAAACTTTATCTGTAAAAACATTGACATATTTGAGTCAGAAAATACGTAATATTTTGAAAATCCGGCCAAATTTATTTAACTTCTTGAAACTATGGAAAAAACCATGTTTTTGAAAAAAATGCTTTTCCCGTCGATCCAAATTCATTTGCTAATGACATGTAATATTTCGCATAAAACTGATTGAGAGATCAATTTACATGCGAAAACCAGAAATTTGCTGGGTGCCTTGCGAAAGCTGAACCCCCTTCAATATTTTCAAGCAAATTCTTTGAAAATGTTTCTTGTGACGAATTGTGTTTTGTCGTGTATCGCCTCAAACGTCATTCAAAGTTCTCTCTCTCTCAAAATTGTTGCTCTCCGATCTCTTCTTTGAAGAGGCTGAATGTGTTCAAAACATCCATGACTTTCTCCAAAGTTTGTTTACATTTTGGACCTATCGGCTTTCATATGAAATATGGATATGCTCATATGAATAACTTTTCCGGGAAGTTATTTATTATACTTCTATTCTGTTTTTCCCCGTACAAAAACTTGTTGATTACAATACCGATGCTCGGGTTTTAAAGGTTGTCGAAGGAACAACAGAAAGGGATCGTCGTGAGTTTAATCGTTTCTCGGACAGATTTTATTTCTCCCGCTCAAAGTGGCTAAAACATGTCGCTAATTAACTAGACAAAAACGAAGACATTGAATCACAGATTATGCTCGTTCTTCTATTTGTTTACGAAGGATTGATACCATTGAACATGAATCTTCTGGAGCATTTCAATTCGATAAAAAACACGAATTCAAAATTCGACAGCCAAAGCAGGCTTGCACGTGATAAACATAATCTATAAAGACATATCAATTTTTAAAAACTATGTTGTGTTAAATAATTAGAACCATAAATGCAAACTTTTTTGGGTGTAATTTATGGATAGAATGCATACTTCCTCTAGCTCTCTTTAGTAATTCATTTAAATCAAACATAACCTCAATTTCAATGTTTGGATCCGGCAATTCAGGCCCGCTTTGACAAGGCATATGAGTCTGTCCGCGGCACCCAGGTAAATTTAAATTACACTCATATTTCTTGCTACTTAAAAATCTAGCCTTAAAATTTCCATTTAGCCTGTTTGCCGTAAACCCAAACACAAAGTGTGATGAACATTGATCTTTTTTTATAAATACAAAATATAGTCACCGGCATCAGAACAGTTATTCAGCTGTATAGACAGTTGTTAAAAATAAGGGGTTTCGTTATTTCTAGTGAAAAAATGAGCTGCTAGGGTAGAAGTACGAATTGGCTATTAGTACCAATTATGACAATCTGAGAACAAACAGAGATTTTTATTTTATTGTTTAACAAGAATACAACGGGCAATATGCACAGAAACGCTTAAAAAATTGATCATTTTAAAATTTTTGCCTCACACCTATATTGTCATTTTCTTAGCGGTTTGCCTAAAGACACCCCGTACGAAATTTATAGTGTTTTCATCGGTAAAAACTGCTTCAACAGATGAAATGTATGTTCTCCTATGTGTGTTAACAAAATGAAACATAATTTGAGCTATGATCGATGATAATTTATCCGTTTTACGTTGGAAATCGGTTATTTCTTACTATGTGTCGATAACTGGTACAAAGAGTGCATGAGACCCTATAATGGCAATATTCTGGAGCGGTTGTTTACATTTTTTATCGTTGAAATAAAAGAAGTAAAGCTGTTTTATTAGGAGAGAAACGTGGTTAGGCTTTGGCTTAAACGTTCGCCTTTATAGCGATGGTCATGGTGTGATTCCCAGCCCCTCAACAAAAAAACTTCGTCAGTCCGCTCAAGAACAAACACGAGCCCATCCTTTCCAACATCACGGCCGTCTGAAAGCGGACTGACGATCTGACCCCTCTCTTGAGCGAATGCTCAAAACTGCACCCGGATTAACACGGCATCGGGACAAATAAAACGGCTATGAACAAATTAGACCTCTCTTTGGACTGAAAAAGCATCCCTGCGTGCTCTTCGATCCACCTTTGCGAAAAATTAGAGAGCGCAAAGAGACAGCATAGCAATCCAGATCAAAATTAGATTAGGGTAAGAAAATTAGTGGAATTTAGGCGTTGTGCTCAAGTACAACATTTCAAATCGATTCCTCGCTCAAGTTGATGCCCATGGCGAAATGAGCTTCAAATTAGAAATAAGTAAATTGAGAATTAAACAGCTGTTTTACGGGTGACTTCCAAAACGGCCTCGGTGAGACATTATTCTTCAAGTTTACTAGGAAAGCCGTTTGTGTTTGGATGGCATCTAATTCTCCGAAAGAGGGTGCACTTTTGCTATAAAGAACACGTGATTATTGAGCTTAAAATCGAATTTCTTTTCCAGGGTTTAAAGGGGGGGGGGGGCTTTCTTTGGGCACCCCGTTTTTTATGTTTTCCATGGTCCTGCTCGTGTGCGTAGATCACGCGGCCCTAACTTAGAGATCAGGAAGTCGTGAATATTGTTCGATTCTAGCCGAGGTGACGTGTAACTTTTCGCAAAACTTCACTATCAATTTGTCCATTTAATCCAATTGCAAGCCATATGTGTAATGTTTAGTTTTTCGTATTTTGTTCATTATTTTTTCTTCCTAAATTTGTACACTGGGGCTTCCACAACTTAATACATGATAGAAAAAATAAATACATGTTATCGGGTTAAAGTTTGATTCATAGACAAACAGGTTTGAAACAGCGAACTTTGAGTTTAATCTAAAAAAAATGTTATCTTTTCGTCCAAAACAGGTTCATTGAAGTTTTTTAAACAATCAACAACATACCACACATTTCATCGATTGTTGTTTTTGTTGCCAAAAAGCTGTTCCAGATAAAACGGAGTACCTTTTATAGCTCAATAACTTTATAATTTGGTAGATAGACTATTGTATTTTTGAAATACTTTTAAGAATGCTTTGATTTTGAATAGGGTTCTGGTCAGCAATGCAGAAGAATTTTGATGTCACTCCGCTAAGGTATTATAAAAACATAGAAGTTTTTTTGCTTTTTTATCGAACAAAACGTTCCAAATTTACATTAGTAACAATAAAAAAATTGCCGTTCCAATGAACATGCAATTTTATTTCCTTGTTTGATGTTCAACATTTTTTGAAAACGACAAGATTTACTGCAAATGTCCTTTGCAAATAGCAATGAAGTCAAGTTTATCAAAGATGTTTTAGCTAACTTTTCAAACACAACTCTTGGAAACTTCTCCCATAATGCCGGTTTTTAATGTTATGTTTCATAATACTTTCATTTAAAAGCATCTGAACTGTCATTCAATCTCGTCGCATTTCACACACTCAGAAGCATTCATCCCCAGTTGCGAGAAGTGCCATTTAAACTACGTGTTGATGACAGCTAGTAAGTGTTTGTTTGTTTTCAAGTTGCAATATTGGTTGAGCTTGTACCTTACGTATGATCTAACAACGAAACTGGTCTCAGCAACAGTTTGGTTTGCTTTAAAACGTGTTTCTCATGTGTTGCGCGGAAGTTTTTTGCGAAATCTTTTAGATTATTTCAGGCGTGGTCTAATTTCGCCATTAATGAGCTGTATTCCGAAGGGTGTAGTAAAGATTAATAAGCAATGAGCTTTGATTAAGGAGAAGATGAATCGAGAGCCTTACCTCAAATTTTCAAGAGCACAAACTCTGGAGAAACCAAAACACCCGCTTTAAGCTGAAAACTTAATCGATTGGTCCACTAGCTGGTGTGTTTAGATTCTCCAAATTTGTGATCTTGAAATTTTGAGGTTGTAACCAGTGTCAGCAGTGTCTTGATGCTCTTAGTGTTGATGAGATCGGTCGCGTTTAGTTTCGTAAATGTGTTGTAAAGAAAAAGGAAAACGTTTGTATGATAGGTTAGAGTAGAAATGTCCTGGAAAACTTCCCACGAAGCCAGCCAACACAGCTCCACCCTATAGAAGGACGAGGAGAGTACCGCTAGTCACCACCAGGGCTGCCCGCTAAAACCACACGAGATGGAAGCGGCCCATGGGGGTCGGCGAAATGGAAGTGCCATGATGAGGCGGAAGTCATCGATGACGTAGAATGACGAAGATGGGTCAACGGACCAAAGGTTCGGGTTCCAATGATCACCAGAACGACACCTTCATTAGCCTTGCTTGATCATTGGAAGAGAACTGTCGTTATTAAAAGCTAAGAGCAAGTGCTGTGCAATATTTAAATTGAGTTCAATAGTAGAGAGGAGGAAAGTGTTAAGGGATCCCTGGACTTCCAGGAAACCAGAACCAAATTACCCGAACCATAGGCCAACCCGAGCATTCCTAAATACTCGCCCCTTTGTGTACCATTGTACTTCATCCATAAGGACCTTCGCGGTTTTAATTTTGAAAACGCCATCGCTGTTTTTCATTCAAAATTCGTTTACTGAAGAACCTGTAGCTGTGTCCCTAAACCCCTGAAGTGTCGACCCTTTCAAAGTTGCCGCCACAAACAACCCAGGGTTCCAGTGAATCTACGGAATCACTGAAGCCTCGAGTCCGGCACCACACTCGAGGGCGCACGGGACAGGCAGGAGGGTCCACGAGAGGCTGCAGCGGAAGCAGGAGAGTAGTGAAGGACCATTCATCCGCCCCCTGGCCAGGAGAGAAAGGAGAAGTTTAGGGCAGGTCGACAGAGAGTGGAGAAGGTGCGCAGTTGCGCGGGGCCCGAAGAAGTGAAGGAATTCGTAAGGTTAGGGTAGATAGAATAAGAAAGTGGGAGGCGTCGTCCCGGTGTTGAGGACGGACGCAAGTAAAGAGAAGGAAAGATTAGGAAGAGAGTTGAGGAGTAGAAGAAGTTAGACGTCAAGGAAAGTGGAAATAAAAGTGTACACGAGACCACGAAATAGAGGTGAGTTACTTGAAGCCATCTAGAGTGTTTTCTTTCGCGGAGTGTCCCACCGAGCGTAGCGCCGACCCTGAGGCTTGGAGACGTGGTCTCATCTAGGCTGGGAGTAACACGGCCTGCAAGTTACAAGGTTTGGCTTCGGTTCATCTTTACCTTTATGGACCTATGGTTCCGCTTTGTATAGCTTGCATTGGCGAAACAATGTTCGAAAGAGCTGTGTTGGAGTAGTGAATAAAGGAAAAGATTGGTGATTTGGTGAGGTCGGAAGTTTCGAATTTTCGTTCCATATTTTTGTTTTATTTTTTTTAATTATTTTCAAACAAATAAGAAATTTCGATATAAATTAAAATGTTGCAAACAAGACTCCTCTCTTGCGGCGCTTTTGCGTTTGTCTTTCAGGTGCGATTGTAAGTTCAAATTTTTCAACAATTGGCAACTCTGATTTAGTTCAAACAGATGAATTTTATTCTTTATTATTGGTCAAAACAAACTGTTGTCTGCTTGGGAAGTTAACTGGATTTCTACTTAGAAATTTAATCCTGAAAAAACTATATTTTGTCAATTTCCATTTCTAATTTACAGAACATGGACGAATGCCTAGAATGACTCTTTCTAATTATTTTAAATAAGTGTGTTTTTTTTTAAATGCACAAACTTCTAGTAAAAAGTTAGTGTGCAAAATTCAAAAAATGTTTTTTGGAAACTACATATGAAGTAAGAAATAACCTCTTTGTCTGCCTCGAATCTGGCTTCAGAGAGTTTCAATGGACGATGTAATCCTCAGAGATATGGACTGAACCACTTTTGTATTTGTTTTTTAGAGTGAACCCAAATTATTGCACGGAATGTATATATAAAAAACTACATATTCATGCTTGCCATCACTGAGATACTTAGAGTGATGCAGAAAGTTTAAAAATTTTTGGCGCCCCTATGCTTAAACAATGTTATACCATGAGTAAATAGCATCTTCCCATGTTGAAATGATTCGGAAAAAAAATGATCTTCAATTGGCATTCGTCATTGAAGTTTATATGGGAGATCCACTATGGAAAACGCCAACCTTTTGTGTTCAGCCCTCTTATCTCTTCGTCGTAATGCAACTTCGTAATGAATGTAATGCAAGTCGTGAACACACTTTCTTATTGTGAACATCGTTTGAGCTAAACTATGCCGAAGACCACATTTGAAATGGACGTCAGTATAAATTGTTAGTCATCATTGCCTGCCGAACAGTTAGGTACAGTTTGCATGGCAGCATGCTTCACCATTCAACCAATTTTGTTCGGAAAGGCATAGGGGTGCTCCCTGATATGAAGAAAAGATCGAAGTAAATCCAGCGCTACTATTTCTACTGCAAAAAAAAACAGTGTTCCTGAAAGTAACTGAATGATCAATCACAGCAATGATTTAGACTTTGTTATTATTCAATAACAATCTATCATATAAGTTCTATCAACAAATGTGGTTTGGGGAAAAAATGATAGACCTGAGAGGTATTTCCTACATGGGTTTGTTCACTTTTCCAAAGATTATTATTACGAGGTAGTAGTGGACTGATCATAAATGGCTTGTGTCCTTGGTTTCCTCCAAATTCACTCAAAAATTTGGTCAGAACTGGTTTTCATCACTAATTGAACACCTTCTAAGCATAGGGAAGCAAAAACTTTGAAAGTTTGAATCAGTCTTCTATGCAGATTACAGCCGATAATTCATTATACTAGATGTCATTGCATCGCGAGGGCCCGCATACTATTGTGATTGCGGGGCTCAAAGTGGTAATGGTGGAAAAATCATGTTTAACAAAAAAGCCTGATTTTGTGAGTAGGTGTTATCCGTAATACGCTGTCGATCGCAAGTAGCTTGCTCTCGTGAAGGGCAGTTCAGGTTTGATCATGTTGAACGTGCAATACGCGCAGTGACAGTGATCGTATTGGAAACCCGCGAGTTTGATAATTATAGTGTTGGATACTTATCACATCAGCCGCAAGTGAAAACAAGTGTTCTCCCTATTATATTTTATTAATTTCGTAAAAACTTTTTTCAGTAAAAATGTTTGGGATATGTCAAGTATATTGTAAATTTAAATACTACTTCATTGTAATTATTTCCATATCGTACCAATTAATGCTCTAAAATTGGTTCGAATTGAGCTCATCCTCATATACACCCCCTTATAACACAACTCTCCTTATCCCAGTGACGTCTAGAAGAATTAGTTTGGGTTCCCTGTATCTTCTTAAGTGAAGCCGCTTGAACTAACATTCCTTCCGCTCCCTCAGCGATTTTAAGGACGTGGCCAGGTGTACATATAATTTTCTCAAAACCCAAGACAGCGAAGCATTGTACCAGCCAACTCACGATTTGATACAGTCGTTAATGCTTATTGACTATGAAAACAACAAAGGTTATTTAACAAAGAATGTTACGTCACATAAAATTTAGGGATGATAAAAATGAAATGTTTTACGGTCGATATACGTAGTGGGTTATGGAAGTGTTAAACTTTGCCCAGTGATCATCTACTCCGCGTACTACTACGGTTACGAATTAAATTTCGTAACGAGCACTTAACCAACTATAAGCACTGCACGAGTGGATGTTCGATTTAGAACACAAAATGTCGGCCAAAACCTCCAACTCTCTTTCAACAGCTGAAAATGCATATATTTGATAAGTATTTTATGCCATATTTAAGTATTATGGGAACTTTTATTTTTCAAACTGCTTTTCAAGTTTAGGACTGCATAGTTAGAATATACAGTAGACCTGTTCATATTTTGAAAAAAATGTCTGGAAACATCTACCAGTCCAAGCCATATTTCTGGAATTCTAATGCTAAGCAACAATGTCTGGCAGGGATTGAAGCAGAGAAAATTCGAGAGAATCTCTCCACGTATCGCTCTCCGTTAAACTTATCATAACATGCTGCACGTTATGAGCAGCACTGTTTATCGTTATACTGCTACAACTTTGATCAGAATTGGGGAGATAGTAGTGCATGAATAAAACCCCCTCTAAACACTGCTTCAAGCCTGGGGACATAATTTGCTATTGGAAGTTCCGCTGGGATTGTTTATCGTGCCAGTAAAGAAAAACCACCTATCCCCAACGGTAAACAGCGCAGAAAAATGGATTCTTATCATCGCTTCTCTCATTGGGCTTCTCGCTCGCTGGCTGTCCATTTATCAGACTTGTGCTACTACCTTGCCGATACTAATGACGATCGTGGACCGCAACAGATGGGATGGGTTTTTCTTGCTTGCTTTGATCTGCTTCATACTCAAATGAGAGCGGACATCTGCAATTGGCCTGATGTCTGGTCAAATTTTTCAGCCTCATTTGATAAATTTTCAATATGCTTCAAGTTAAAAAATGTGTTGTTTAGCTCTATATCAAGGTTGGAAAAAATTATAACTCAAGCATTGAAATCAAAACCACTTGGCTATTACACATTTGAAAGCTAATTCTATTTCTGTTAAGTTTGATCGAACACGCTAATAACATCAAATTGAGTTTTAACATTGTCTTTGATCGGAGATTTGTTCTCTACATACCCTGAAAATCACAGTTTTTTGAATATATATGGTACAAAAAAACACCACATTGACCATTATTTTTTCAGACCATAGTCAACGGGAATAGGAAGAATTATAAAGCATTTCTCAAAGCATCACGATTGTGCTCTTCTGGATCTGGAGGATTCACATATGTATGTGCTATCTTAATTTCCTAGTGTTTTTGCATTATTTTCGTAAGATAACTTGTTACTGTTCAACGGGCTAGAGTTATAGATATGCGTAGTTCATCGGTGTTCTTGGAAAATTGAAAATCCGGAAATTTCATCAATGGTATGTTTTTCAGAGAAGAACACTTCCTAGAAAATACGTGCATTTTCTAAGAAACCTCGAAGCCACAAAAATCAAACCAGAACTATGTTAAAACTTGCTCCAATTGGTAAAATCGTGTTCGACAAAAGTCGTAGGAATTGAATCTACTTTACTGTGTAGAAGTATTTTTTAATAATTTTGGTGGCCCGTTTCGGTAGTTGTAAATTTTGTAAATTTATGAGAACCAAGTTAAAATTTTTCGTTGAAAGCACTTCCCAATACCATAACTTAATTACCAAATAGAGGTGTGAACAATATTTAATTAAGTATAATACAAACATATTGTATTGCCAGAGCGGACGCATTTAGTAGCCGAGCAGTAAATCTGCAGCAGCATTGTTCAAATAATCAAATATCACGTACTGCAAGACGAATACACATGCGAAAAATCGGCAAGAAAGTTTCATGGTTAATAGGGAAATATTAGCTGTTGAAGCAGGTTTTGTCCCAGTTGGATCTGTAACGCCAGAAAGAATAATGAAGCAAAAAGATAGGTGCGAGATTATTCGTGCCTTCTCGGTGATGCCATTTCAGTGGCCTACTACCGATTGCAAAGTGCACGTACTGGCGTATCACAGATTATAATTATTTATCTAAAAATTGCACTCCGTGCACCCTGTCAAACGCCGTCGGAAGTAGTCTTATCGCAAGTTTTCGGGCCAAAAATAATTTGCGCCCTAAATAAAAGCTCCTTGTTTTTAGCTTTCGAATGAACTTTTTCATCGCGGGCATTCGTGGGGCTACTAAATTGTCTTAGGAGGACTATTTATTAAAAAAAATATCTTTTTCGCAAGATTTTTCTGTCTAAATTACTTTGTATAAATTCAATGAACAATTTTTAGTCCAATTTCAGGTGTACTTTATGTATTCTAACCAAACAATTTCCCTAAAAGATACCATGTCGAGTTGAAACTCTCTTTCAAATCATAATAGCTGTGACATTATTGGAATCGCAATTATTAATTTTTCTTAAAAAATGCCACGGTCCACTCAAAGAGTTGCTTCAAAATTCAATGAATCTGCTTCAAACTATTGATTTCAAACCACCAATATGTTAGAAACGTCGCGCGAAAAATTAATACCGTTCGGAAGACGAAAACAACTTTGATTTTTTGAGGTTTTTGACGCTCTTCGAACCATAGTGCACTGAGACACTTTATTACTCAATCACTTTTAAGGCAACAAGTTTCGAATCAAATTCCTTACAATTCCCTGATGTGCTTTACTTCATCACCCAATCATTCATATGGGTGTATACACTTGATTTTTGTTTTTTTATTTCTTTAATCGTAAGGAATCTTGAAATAAATTACATAATCTC
>NW_018736347.1:0-21865 GCF_002204515.2 Aedes aegypti | reverse complement strand
ATCCCATATACAGAGGCGCCTTTGTTTTGATGCGGTGAGCACTACACTCAGAAACACGGGTAGTCACAGAATGACTAAATTTAAGTAATTTATGACTATTTACTATCTACTTCTCTTTCATCCTGAAGGGAATTTTATTCCTATTTGTCAATTCGCCTGGGTTAAAGCATCGCTAAGATTCAACCCAGTCGAAATGACAGTTAGTGTGAAAATTCGCAGCAGAATGAAAAAGAGGCAGATAAAAAATAGTCATTAATGCATAAGGGCCCATTCACAAATTTCATAACGCTTTAGGGGGTGGGTGGGTGTCCGAACGTTGTTACGGCTCATACAAAAATTGTAGTGTATCAATACAAAAAGCGTCACGAGGGGGTGGGTGTCCAAAATGGCCAATTTTAGCGTTATGAAATAAATGAACAGGCCCAATAAAACTTTAGTAATTCTGTGACTATTTTTATTTCTCAGTGTACCTTCAATGATCCATTGAGTTAAGGCACTTTTCTTGAAAATGGTTACATGATACCCATTTAATGGGTACTTTGAAGTAAGCATTCGTGCTTCCGCCGAATAATTTTAGCGTGCTAAGAATTGCATATTTTGCCCCTCTTTTCCCCGCCCATGGATCCTGATGAGTAATCTGACAAACCGTCAAAATCCTCCGTCTCTCGCACGCGATTTCACAACAATCCCAAACAGGGAACACGTTTAATTTTCAGTTTTTGCTCAAAAAAGTGCTCCAAAAATGTCCAACACAGCTAGTTTTACTTGTCTCAACTGCAGCGTTCGCTTCCAGAATGCGGAAATGCAACGGGAACACTACAAAACCGACTGGCATCGGTACAACCTGAAACGGAAGATAGCGGAGCTTCCCCTGTGAGCATTGAGGAGTTCGAAAAGAGGATAAACCAGCAGAAGAGTGCTGATGCGGCCTCTCTGGAAGACCAGTCCTTGTACTGCAAGGCGTGCAAGAAGCTATTCAAGTCGAAGAACGCCCACGATAACCATCTGGACAGCAGGAAGCACAAGGACAATCTGAAGGGTTTCCTGGAACAGAATGGTGGGGCGTCGGAGGAGGACGTTTCCGAAAAGTCTACCCGGCCGAAGAAGGAATTCGTCGTTGTTGATGGGGAAGCCATGGATGAAGATGAGGAGGATGAGGATGACGACTGGGAGGAGGAATGGGACAATCCGATCGAGAACAACGATTGTCTGTTCTCGCCCCAATCACAGCGAAGATCTAATCAGCAACATAAAACACATGAGCGTGAAGCACTCGTTCTTCATCCCGGATGCGGAGTACTGCGTGGACGTGGAGGGATTGTTGGGCTACCTGGCGGAGAAGATCTGCCGGACTTCATCTGCATCTGGTGCAACGAGAAGGGCCGGACGTTCTACTCGCTGGATGCCGTCAGGAACCATATGGTCGAGAAGGGACACTGCAAGATGCTGCACGAGGGACGGCCCTGGCGGAGTATGTGGACTTTTACGATTACAGCGCAAGTTATCCGGATCATGTAAGTTGGGGAAATGTGCGGGTTCAGGTAGCAATGCCAAGATGGACGAAATCGTTATGACCTGCAATAGGACTTGTTCGGAAGCCGCTGAATCAGAAATCTGCTGCAAACGATTTATTGAGCATTCTACCATCGAAAATATATCATTTCAGTACATATCTAATTCAGCGGCTTCCAAACAACTCCGACTTTGCTAAATATCTATGATCGTTGAATTCGCTTTTTCCCCCTAGGGTGACGAGATGGACATCGACGAAGAGCTGGAAGGCCCCCAGGTGCTGGATGGTGATGATTTCCAAATGGTGCTTCCGTCCGGGGCCGTTATTGGCCATCGTTCGCTGCTGCGCTACTACAAGCAAAAGATCAATCCAAATCGCGCGGTAGTGGTCAAGAAGTCCACGCAACGACTGCACAAGGTCCTTGCGGAATACCGGGCGCTCGGATGGACGTCTACACAGCAGGAAGCGGCTGCCCGGAATGCTCGCGATATGCACGTCATGAAACGACAGCAGGCTAAACTGGTTCAGCAGATAGGGGTCAAGGCCAACAAACTGCAGAAGCACTTCCGAGTGCAGTGCAACTTCTAAATTTGTGCGTTAACAATGAAACAGTTGAATAAATTCCTTAAAACGTGGTTGTAAACATTTATTAAGCAGTTATTGTTGTCGATGATGAATGAATAATAGGCTGAATTAGCTTTCCAAATTCTAACAGCAAGAAGATAAGTTTTACAAATTTTGTTATTGCAAGATGTTGGATTTTGGAATCAAAGCGTCATGGAAATTACTGGCTAACTTTCTGGAAGAGTACAGAAGAATATATTACAAATATGTACATATTTCGGAAGGCAAATCTAAAAATTCATGTCGAGATTCTAGCATTAATTTCAAATGGTAATTGGAACCGAACTTTGGCTGAATTTACTGGTTGAGCTATTTAATAACCTAGGTAGGAACCAGAGCCAATATCTAACAGACCAGCTGAATAAATTGCTGATGGAGTTGGTACAGTAATTTTCGGCTGTGTAATATAAGTACTTACATTATACATGAGCATTCAATGCACGTCCTAACGGTTATCATGGAATGGAAGGATTGTTAGTGTGGCATCCATTGATACTAGAATACAAGTCGGACTCGATTATCCGTTGACTCAATTATCCGGAATTTGTTTTTTTGGTGTTCTTGTTTTTCAATTTTTATGCATAAATCTTACATAATTTGGTATGACAAAATACAATATGAATTATTTTGCAGTTTTGAACGTATTTGGGTTTGAAAAAGTGATTTTTTGTGTATGTTGATCAAAAACAAAATTTTTCTACTGTTCCTAGAAATAATTTCTGGCTACACCGCCGCATCATATAAATAAAACAACAAAAAAGGTAATATTTCAGTTCTTTTATCGAAGATTTCATTTTTTTTCTTAGTGATTCGATTATCCGGAGCGAAAAAAAATCGATACTCCGGATAATCGAGTCCGACCTGTATCACATATGGTCGTCATAAAAAGGAGTTTTCGTCAGTCCGGGTGATTTTCCAATTCCCTATTTTTTCCTGATTTTTTAGACTATTTTCAGGAAAATTCCAGAACATTGATTTTTTTATTTGAATCAAAAAAGTGTAATAATTACAAGATACATATAACTTGCATAATGCAAGGGTAAAAGCACTAGTTTTCGACTCATTCATATGAAAATTGGCGCAGATTTCTTGTAGCAAATTAATATATTTTATCGTTAAAGAACAATAAGTCTATTTTTAGAAATGGTATTGTTCGTTTTGTTGAGGAATAGATTCTCATGCACATTTTGAACGTGGAAAAATAAATACTCACACGTCAGTTTCTATGGCACTTTCATAGAAGCATGCAACTTGCATTCAATGTACAATTCAACATAATGCGTTACATGTGCGTTACGTGTTAGTTTTGTTAGCTACGACGCCATCCAATATATGACAAACATGGTGGGAGAATATTTTGGTGTGACAAAATTATTTCGGTGTGAGTCTATTAGCGGGCAAAATCCTCAATAAATTTTGACAAATAAATCTGTACCACACCCAACATAATTTTTTGAAAAAATCAAATTTGTTTGACAACTACCGAAAAGCTAAACATTACATATAATTTGCAATTGGATTAGATGGACAAATTGATGTGAAGATTTGCGAAAAAGTTACACGTCTTCTCAGTGAAAATCGAATTCACGACTCCTTGATTTCTAGTTAGGGCGCGTTACCCCCGTTCCGAAAGCACTTGCGAAAAAGGACCACGTGATTATTGAGCTGAAATCGAATTAAGGTTAACTTCTGCGTTCATGAGTCCTCTCATGGCGTAGGGGTAACGCGCCCTAACTAGAGATCAGGGAGTCGTGAGTTCGATTCTAACTGAGAAGACGTGTAACTTTTTAGCAAATCTTCACATCAATTTGTCCATCTAATCGAATTGCAAATTATATGTAATGTTTAGCTTTTCTGTACTTGTTAAACTTCCACTCGGCTGGTTAGCCGTAAACCACGATTCATAATTAAAAACAAGCAAATTTGATTGGTTTTATTGAAATATTTTGCTTACCAAAATAATTATTTTTAAATTCTATGGGAATCCATGTAGATTTGGAAATGTTATTTGATGAATGTAATATTTTGGGGCCTTCCTTAGCCGAGTGGTTAGAGCCCGCGGCTACAAAGCACAGCCATGCTGAAGGTGTCTGGGTTCGATTCCCGGTCGGTCCAGGATCTTCTCTTAATGGAAATTTCCTTGACTTCCCTGGGCATAAAGTATAATCGTACCTGCCACACGATATACGAATGCAAAAATTGCAACTTTGGCAAAGAAAGCTCGCAGTTAATAACTGTGGAAGTGCTTATAAGAACACTAAGCTGAAAAGCAGGCTCTGTCCCAGTGAGGACGTTAATGCCAAGAAGAAGAAGAATTTGATGAATGTACAGCAAATTTTAAAAAAATGCTGGAGAAAAGCCGAGAAATTTCTTTCCAGGAATTTATCGAGGAATTCTTGAAAAAGTTTATAATAGATTTCATCGAATAATGCAATTAACCGTGGATGAATTTAAAAATATTCCTTATGAAAATGCTTGGGATGAATGAAAAAACATAGGTGTAGGAACATTTGTTAGGTTTGTTTTTTGGAAAAATGTCGAACATTTTTTTTAACTCTGTAATAAACCGTTGCGAACAACTGTCGAAAATAGTGAAAGAATCAATTAAAAAACATCTGGAGGATTTTTTTTATTTTCAGAGTGATCTCTATAAAAATTACAGGTGGTAAAGACTGGACTTGCAAAATAGGAGGGGGGAAAAATAACCAAAAATTTATTTTAAATCTTCTAAAATTTTCAGGGATCAAATAACTACTAGGCATGTATGCCTCGCCTAATAATAATAGGCATATATGCCTCACATGCGCCACCCAACTGGAATCGGCCAATTTACTAATTCTGGACAAACATTTGAAAAGGGCTCAAGAGGTCTTGGTCATGGACAATGGTGAGAGTGTGACGTCTGTTTGTTTGTGGATATATTTTATCATTAATTACTTTTTTTTGTGTGGTATTCAGTTGGAGCTGACAGCTTAACTTGTCAAGGCTGAACCCTCGGTCTGGCTTTTGCCAAGTTTCCCCTCTACCAGGACCAATACTCAGACGGACTAGGTAATGGCGCCCACATGAAAACTGCTTTTTTATTAGTATTGTGACGTGGTAGTTTTTGAAAAGTACCCATATTCCCTTGCTTCTGAGAAAAGGAAGCATTGTGAAAATCAGCAGCTCCATCAGAATTTGTTTGAAATAGTAGTGTAGTAGTGTCATTACTAATACTGTCTAGTCGAAATGGTTTTGAATAATTTGTCATTCAAGTGCTATTCTGATTACACCTGTCTTTTAAGTAAGATTAGAGTCTTAAATGTCAATTGTCGTCAAGTCTTAACAAAATTAGGCTGTTTAGTAGTAGTTCTAGTTAATTTCATTATTTGTTGTTAAAAGTATTTATTGGTCATCACGTTCATATATCCTTAAAGAAAAATGTCGCTTTCCGTGTCTGTTCAACAATTTTTCGAAACTAGCAAGTGTACCCTAATGATCGATCTCAGCGTCTTACTTTCCATAGTCATTTATATAGTGAATATTGAAGAGTAATGTTACCTTAGGCTTCTATTACAGTCTCCTACAAGATTTACTTTTCGGTGGCAAATGCAATGCTTCACAACGCCTACTTTCTACTTGTAAATTTTACGAAAATGAAGCTGGAATTAGATTATTTATACCGCTGTTACAAAAGAGGTGTTTCTTTTGATGGCAATGTAAAAACCATATTAAAATAAGATTGTCGCCACTTATTTCTACTCAGTGAATCTACTAGTCATTTTCCTAAGAGTTCCGAAGTATTCCCTACGTCGTATATGATAACGATGTATCTAACTAGCTAATAGTAAGAGTGGCTACGGATCATTCTGGTTAGCAAAAGGCAAACTGAACGTCACCAATAGTATCAATGTCCACTTCGAATAAATTAATTATTTGAAATGGGCATCAATTCTATCAATGACGCAGAATGTCCGTTGGATCACATCCGAGATATTATTGCGTCTATGCCATATGAATTATGACGCGGCTTTAAGCAAAAAAATGGCAAAATGTGATACCACCACTACAGGTTACGCCTTTGATTTCCATCATATGGGCTAATGGATTATGCCCTCCCATCGCGGCAAGGTCGCATAACCAAGGGGAGGGGATATTTTATCATGAATTAGGCTGATACAAATATTAATTTTCTTTTATGTCACCCCCCCCCCTTCAAAAATCCGAAAAAATTGAAGGGGAGAAAAAAAAAGATTCATATTTTTTTTTGACATCAGTAAGGTTTTTTATTTTTAGATTAAAAACCAGGTAAAATAATGATCAAGATGACGATTGGAAAAAGTTTAATAACTATAGTTAAAAATAAAAATTTGAAAGAAATAACTTTTTTTTCGTTTTTATTTTTTTGTTCCTTGTTTATTTCATCCCCCCTCGTAACTTCCAAGTGGTCTCGGACATAAAAGAAAATTAATATTTGTATCAGCCTTACTCCTTCAAAATTATTTTCCTAAGTGTACACTAAAATGAATTTTATTGTAGAAACTACTGAATCCATGGTAGAATTGAGAACTGCACCAACGATTTTCAACCGACTACATTCATCTGTTAACTCTACCAAAACATAGTCAACATCACTACACAAAAAAAATTTCTTCTGTCAATTTAACCAGAGTTGCAGTATTTATGACTAGAAACATTCTAGATTTGAGAAGTTTAGCATCATACTTTTGACCACACTGTGTTGTACGGTGGATGTCACGGATTGAAATACAATGCTTTGTAGAGGATGCTACTATGGACATAGTCAAATTTACTGCACTGCTCAGTGATTTTCACCAGATTATAGTAAATTTAACAGATGTTTGTAGTCGGTTGAAAATCGTTGGTGCAGTTCTTAATTCTACCATGGATTCGGTAGATTATACAAGAAAATTTGTTTGCGTGTAGCCAAAATTCCCTAAGAATTAGGGTACCGGTACCAATGGTTGTAATGTACCAGTAGATTGGACTATGGAATAAAACGTACATTTTTCGATAAAAACGACATGTGCTATTTTTGATGAATTGATCGGCTCTAGTTAGTCAATTCGCCAATTTAAGCTTTTTATTGTAGAAAGTCATATAAATAATTAAGTTTACGTAAAAAAAAATGCTCCCCTTGCACCAATAGTTGCCGTCGTGTTCCCAGTAGTGGTTCAACAGTTGGAAGCAGTTTTTAAAATGGATGTATAAAAATGAAGAAAATGTCGCAGAGATGATCTTTATGCTTCATTCGAAAGATATTAGTTGCTGTTCCGAGGGAAATATGTTAAACCTATGTAAAAAAATATCATTTTGTTTAAAATTCCTTGTACCATTCCCGAACGTCTACTACTGGAACACGTGTACCAATAGTGGCTCAAGCGATGTATGTTAAAAAAAATAGTTTTATCACTTTTTGTATTTTTTCCTTATAGTAGAGGTTGAAATCTTTCTGTTGACGCCAAAAGATCTCTGTTAAGGCTTTTTGTTATGATTTTTTTTATAGCTTAGGTAGTCCACTAATGTCACCGGCACCCTACAGGTTTTTTCCAGGTTGAATAAAATTCTCTGATAATTCCAGGTCGTAGACACCCTCAAGCAGCACTTCAATACGACACATAATGTAGCCAAATATGAGCTCAATAGCTTCAAGAAAATAAACCTTGCCGGAGTGAATTAAATCCCTTCAATAAGTTATGGAGAGCTTCAAAAAATAAAATAAATTAAAAAATTGACTTCACTGCGATCCCCCTGAAACCTACAAAAATGACCCCCCTCCCCATGATAAGGTTTTTGTGTGAAAATAAAAAAAATCGTAATGGCGGCGCAAGAAATCTCAGACCCCCCCCCTCAACCCATAAACCCTTACGTAATTAATGGACGGCCCCTAAAGTAACTGTACCATATTGTACTCTTGTTGTATCTGTTCTTGTGAATACTTATAAGTTAAGGTCGGAAGAGTATAAGAGAGTAACAAGGCACTAAGACCCACCTATTTGTCATAGATAATAAGGAGGTCGAAGTTGAAAAATGGCTCAATCAGCATCTGAGGTTGGTTTCAACTCATGAGACAATTTCTTTCCGAGTTCAAGAGTTTATCTTTCGATATCTAGGAGGGAAACGATTCCGAATCAGTGGAAGTAGCAGACCGCTTAACTTCTAAAATAAGATATTTGTTTCAAGGAATCTAAATGTTTCATGGGATGAAACCTGTTTACAGTTTCAAAAAAACGACTTTGAACCTTATGAGTAGAAGCAATAATTTGATACGCGCTAGAGTACCGGATGCATGGTTAAAATCAGTATCATTTAACCAGCTTAGTGGCCGAACCTGATTAAGGGGCGCGCTTTTGAGAGTTTAATGGTGACAAACTGATTTCTCCAAAAGGTATAAATAGCGGTATCTTTTTCTAAAGAGGCTCTATGCAAAATGGTAAAGAATGATATTTGTATAAAAAACGACTACTTCATTATTTCTCAATAGTAATGGAGTAGAACGACATGCACTAAACAAAGGACACGGGTATACCACAAAAGATCAAAGAAAAACTGGTCGCAGTTGTTCATCCCGAACAGAAACAGAAAGTAACTGAAATGTCGAATGGATTGCACAAGACAATCCGAAGTGAATTTCTTTCCAACAAAGCAATAACTTCATTTAATTAACTCCTCTGTATCTCATATTTCTCACTTATAAAGAAAGTTCCAAAACCCCAGCTTATCATACCGACGTTCCGAAATTGGGCACCAAAAGCCCGTCACACATTCGCACAGATAGAAAATAAACTCCTGGGAGCTTACTCGTTCTCCAGCGAGCACAGGCGGCCGTTCGGGTTGGTCACAGCGATGGCCAGCTGCTTCGCGCGCTCGACGATCTGCTTGCGCTTCTTGGACGACACGGCGTGGGCGATTTCGGCACAGTAGACGCGGTTCTGCATCATCAGCACCTCCAGCTCGCGCACGGTTGTGGACCAGGAACTTCTTGAAGCCGTTGGGGAGCATATGGCGGGTGCGCTTGTTCGATCCGTAACCGATGTTTGGCATCAGGTACTGACCCTTGAAGCGACGGCGCACTCGGTTGTCAATACCTTTCGGCTTACGCCAGTTGGGCTGCAAACAAAAAAAGAGGATTCGATCAGCAAAGAACTCACCTTCCGGTGTTACAAGGCTGGCAACAGTTCTCTTTTTAGAAACGTAGTCTCTATTTTAATGCAAGAAAAGGGCTGGTGGTAGCGATGAGTGTCTTGAAATAGGAACTTTAGATACTTCTAGCTGGAAAAACAGAGACCGAACGGGAATTAAAATAAGAACAAACAAGAATAAAGCAAAACTAAACCTAACAAGAACCAAGAGATAAGGGTTTGATTTGTAATAAAATCAGAGTGATCATTTCTCTAAGAATAAGTTTTTTTTTAACTCCATTAAATACAAGTGATATTGCTCGTATTACTGTGTGCATTTTTTCACGATTGTTTCTGGGCATTTTATCAAAAATAATGGAGGTATTTACCAAAAGATTCAGATATTACTACGAAGATTTCTTCAGGAGTTCATTAAGTGAGATTATTGGTCATGGAATTCCTTCAGAAAATTTGTTCTGAATACCTTATTAGTAAGGTATCCTGGATTGAAAACCACATAAATTACCTTATATATTTCAAGAAAGTTCTAAGTCCTTCTGGATTTGATCCACTGATTCTTCCATCAATCCCTTGGTCATCCTTGAAGAACATCTTCAAAAATTCAATCAGAAATTTCTCCAGGGATTCTTGAGCATTTCAGCAAAATTGTCCTTCAAAATTTCTTCAGAAATTCCTAGTTAGTATTTCGAATCACAATTCAATGCAAGAGACTAAAGAGACCATTATGGTTAAAAGAAAAAGACTCCTAGAGACCTTCAATTAAGAATAGACTTGCATGAAACTAGAGACCTGCTACCAGCCCTATCCGGTGTAAACAAATTCGATTTGGTAAACAAAAAGGCACCCTCCCCGTGACCCCAAATTCCCGAATACTTACGGCAAGCTTGTCATAGCGATCGGACTGATGGCGGATGAACTTCTTCGTCCGCTTCTTGACGATCTTGGCTTATAAGCTGGACGCGGGACCATTTTAGCTTCTGGGAAGAAGAGAAGATTGAGGTTAGGATCGGTCGTACGTTCCTGATAATATTAATACTGAATTCCTCGGCGGAACCATCAAGCTGATGGTTATCTTTTATCACTGAATCGGATTATTGTAAGTAGTTAGTTGGATTATTCTGTATTTTTACGGATTTACACGAAACGTGTCATAAAATCATTCCTTCAGTAGTCCTCCAACGGGGCCTAGTAACAAATTAGTTTTTCCACCAATTTCCACCGAACAGCACACCGAAACCAACTTTATTCAATCATATTATATTATCGCCATCACAAAACAGCACTTTTGTAATTATTTCAACAATTTTCCACCGGGAAAACACGGGAAAATTACTTACATTGATCAGAGTACAACACGCGGCTGATCGTTCGGGAAGAAAGGAACACCGAAAAGAAGGTCCGGCAAGGGCAGAACAGCGATGACAGCTCGCGAGCTGTCAGTTGACAGACAGCAAGACAGCGGAATTGTTCGTCAGGGTTGGCAAGACTGCCGAGTGACGAGGGGTGTGATGAGTGTGAGAGGTGTGAGATGAACAGTCCAAGTTAAGGTCAACGTTGCTGCTAGACTAGAAATGGACTCGTAAATAGGCAGCGTGGCGCGCTGGACTGGCTAGCGCTTTGCAGCTTAGGGCCCATTCGCAATTTCATAACGCTTTAGGGGGTGGGTGGGTGTCCGAACGTTGTTACGGCTCATATTGCTGTGTGCG
Organism: Aedes aegypti; assembly: GCF_002204515.2. Classification (NCBI taxonomy): domain Eukaryota; kingdom Metazoa; phylum Arthropoda; class Insecta; order Diptera; family Culicidae; genus Aedes; species Aedes aegypti. The sequence continues at coordinate 10,880 of NW_018736347.1, read as the reverse complement.
TTTGAAACGCAAACATCAAATGCGGGAACACCAAACGCGGTAAGATTTTCCACAAGAAATGCGATGTCAAAGATAAGTTTTTCTATCTAGGTCAGCGGTGATTTAGATAATCGTTGCTAGGCGTCCTTTGATTGGTTTGTGTTACCGGCATTTGGAGGACATTTAGTCAAGATTTGCACCTCAAATGCAAACAGCAATACAAAATTTTAGAGTATGAATACAAAAAGCGTCACGAGGGGGTGGGTGGGTGTCTAAAATGGCCATTTTTAAGCGTTATGAAATATATGAACAGCCCTTAGTGCTGCTCCAGCGGACGCATCGAAATAGGTCGCTCGAAGACTACATGAAAAACTCGTCAGTTTTTTTTTATTCAACAACATACAGTGACTCACCTCATTTTCGTACGGGGCACTGTTTCTACATCAAGTAGTTTTAAAACTATTAAAGAATTTACGGACTTCGATATACTTTATCAATCACGAAGGTCGTAGGTGTCATCTATTGCTCGGCAATAACAAACTCTGTTCATTCGCTAATATCTTTTGAATAAGGGAAAAGTGTTGAATTTGTGTCTAAAATTGAGCCAATCCCATATTCGTACACCTAACAAAAATCAAACATACAACATTCAAAACTATTTTTTTTATGTGCAAGATGATAGCTCAATATCTTCATTACGTTGTTCAGATATAGTAGAGTACATTTGGAAAAAAATAAAAGCAGACATATTTGAAACTTAAGTAAATTTAAGAAAAATACCACTTTTCAATGTTTTTTGCTAAAACAATCTAATAAATAGAACAATAACGAAATTTTTTTCAAGTTCACTTCATTAACAATGATTAATACGAATACTGAACGAGTTTCAAAAACTTATAATCAGTTTAAGAGGACTTACGAGTGGATATCGGTATCTCATATTTCACAATCTTGGTTAATATCCCGCATACAAATTTACCATTACCGGAACACTTCCAACATTAACACAGACATTCGCGGTGTAATCACCATAATCGAATATGGTACATAAATAGTTCATAAGTTATGGTAAAACAGTATATGAACCCTGCTTTATACCTTTACCATTCCTAATGATGTTCAAATGCATTTTCCTATAGTCTATATATTTGTACACCACAAGAAAATATACTACAACCATTATAAGTATGGTTAGGACGGGCGAGCATTCGAGTTGTTTACCCAATTGTCAAAACCGAAAAAGTTCCGCGAACCAGTTTGTTTGATGCGTATTTTGTGAAACATTTATGAGGAATTCCGGCGTAAATCGATTGCTAAATCGACGCATTCATTGTTGGTAAGTATTTCCCACTAAAGTAGCGTGCAATCCATCATAAAATTACGTTTATATGCTTTGCAGACAATGTTCCGGGTGGCAACAGTTTCGTGGCAGCTGTTACTCATTTTGAATCACAGGTCATTGTCTAACATCCAAAAGGAAGGAACGTAGTTTGCTGCCAATGAACGCCCAATTCATCTCGTTCCTGCCTCCCGCGTTTGCGACCTGGCATTAATGTTGTTCCGGCAAAGAGTGATGCAACCCGCAAGTTGAACAAAACATCTGATCCGGCATCCCCAGAAAAAACACCCGCAGAGGCTATCGCAAATTTGATCGTGACAACATAAAAGGAAGTGCCATGAAAAGAAATGCTTCATTTTATAAAATCAGCTATAAGTGCATTATTCAAATGTTGTTCATTGTTAATAAAATTGTTTTGTTTGAAATAAAGTTTAATTTTGATTTTAATTATGTGAAAAATGCCAACTATACTTTCTATACAAACCATACCGTGAACTGTTTCGTTATATGGTACAACAACATGTAAACCATTGATGCAATCTCGATAGCAGCTTTATAACCATTCAGAATATGTTCATATTGAAGTCGTCGAACAAATTTGCTTGTGAAAAATCCAATTTTGAAATGGTAGACATTCTTAACAACCCGTTATTCGTATGGTCGGTTCTACGAAAACATCAACCAGTACAGTTCGAACTTTATCCAGTAGTGGTTCGTTTATGGTTGAAGTACCATTTTGGGAAATGGTTGAAAATTGAATGTAAACTGTAATTGGTGGTGTCTGAGTATGGTTTGGATTTATGCGGGATAACATCTGTAAAAAATCCAAAACCAAAAATTTTAGTCAATTTCTTTCAGTTTGGCTCTTAAATGGATGCATACTGCTTCGCGACTAAAAATGGATGAACCAACATGCGAAGTTCGATTTTGACCAACTTCGCCGCGTCGCGAGTCACTTTGCTATAGTGCGCATCTATGCCCGTCACCGTGTGCATTATGCGCACTATTGAGAATCGAGTTGCGACGCGGCGAAGTTGGTCAAAAATCAAACTTCGCACGTTGGTTAACCCATTTTCTAACGCGAAGTAGTATACATAATCCAAAGTTAATGTTCCTATCTAAAAATTGCGCAATTATTATTTTTGTTTCATATTTAACTACCAAACATTATCATAGAGATTGATAGAATAGATATTATTGCCGTAACGCATTTCAAACTCAATATATCATTTAATAGTTTTTTACTTACTGATGTGACGTCAGTGTCCTGTACGAATATGAAATTGGACCACTATATTATAATTAATTTGCCGTAGGTAGCAGTTCAGAATTTTTACAGGTGAGTTGATTTCACCTGCTTATAAGAAATAAAAGTTTTCAATTAACTTAACCTAACTTAACCTAAATATATAACACATCAATCGTGACAAAAAAAGATTGCAACGATGTTTCTCAAAAATTGTTAATTATTTTATTTGACATTTGTTTCAATGTTTCAACATTGTATATTCTATGTAACTCATTAGGGTTTATTCACATATTTCATAACGCCGAAAATAGCTATTTGCGATACGTTTTTAATATGAATGCTCCATAATATTTGTATGAGTCGTAACATATTGAGAACACCCACCACCTTCGGCGTTATGAAATTTGTGAATGAGCCCTTAGTACTATAAACAGGGAGGAAGCTTCAGAATCATTTTCGAAATTTTATTCTAAATCCTCTGTTGGCGCGTTAACCGTGGCCAACTCCGGTCGGGTCGGGTGGACTGTATTTTTCGGATAAAAGAAACAACACCACTGATTCTGCTAGTCACTATCTGAGACGAGACTCGCGAAGACGGTCTTCTTTTTCTGTGATTGCTGAGTTTTTTTCTTATCCCACTTTGTGTTTATACCAATTATGCGCAAGCCGTTCAAATCCTCACATGAACCTCTCAGCAAAAAATGATTTAGTTTGCATCACATCGAATCATAAATAGCCGTTTGAGTGAAATTTTATGCCAGCAAACGTAACAGACATTAGAAATAATTAATCTTCTGCTTAGATTTATCAGCAACTTTGGAAAAAAAACCGCTCCGCTGACTGAGGTTTTCAATAACAATTTACTTTGAACACAATACTTTTCACTTTTTCAGCCATAAAAACGGTGGGCTGAATTTGACGTTTCGTGAGAGGGGAATCTGGGCTGCATATGACGTTGATATTTTTACTCTTCGCGAATCTCTCTCAGGTCACTATGCACTACTACTTTATTTCACTACTTTACACTGTTCACTTTTACACTTTACTTTTACCACAGACAAACAGACGTCACACTCTCATCTTTGTCCATCGACCACCTGTTTAACGGTTGGTTCGAAAATATGGTAGGTGGCCAATCCGCCACCCGCAGCGCTCGTATCGTTTTTGTTCGTGATTGACGTTTACTCACTACCACTATCTGTTGGCCCGTCGGCCAAACACGCCGATTTTAACATTGGGCGTATATGTCCTCGTGACTATAATTTTGATCGAAATTTGTTCTAAGTGTTACGTCTGTTTGTCTGTGCTTTTACTGTTCACTTCACTTTTACTTACTCGGATCGGGTTATATTCGCGGCGGATTAAAACAATACTGACTCCTAGTGCGGAGCGGTGCGGTATTTATATCAGTTCATTTGTGTTCTAGAGGTTTCGACGGTACTCATTCTCGAAGGTGCTCATTCTCGAAGCTTCTGGAACAGCACTCAATGACAAAGACAAAGTTTTTATATTCTATTAATAAAGGTATAAAGACGTTTTACATATTTGTTACATTTGGCTTGAATGTCTTGATTTTCGTTGATGTGGACCATCATTCTGTTCAAAATGACCCTTTCAAAAAGTTCACTGATGGAGGAAAGCAAACTAATTGGACGATATAGCTAGAAGCTTCTGTAGAATTTTTGTCTGGTTTTAAAATTGTTACAACCTTGGCATTTTTCCATTTGTCAGGAAAATATGTTAAATCAAATAAAAATGATAAGCTACTTTCTGGAAGTTTTTTGATGAGGATGTGGAAAATTCCATCATCGCCAGGAGCTTTCATAGTTTTGATTTTTTTTAATAATAGTTCTCATTTCTTTCAAATCAGTCTCCCAGGCATTTTCGAAAACGTTCTCTTGATTGAGAATATTTTCAAAATCCTGAGTAACTTGATTTTCAATTGGACTAGTAAGTCCTAAATAAAATTGTGCGCGCTTTTAAACTGCATAGCAAGTTTTTAAGCTTTTTCGCAATTAATTAGTAACGACGGGGTTGGTGGTCTGATGGCTACCGCTTCTGCTTCATAAGCAGAAGGTCATGGGTTCAATCCCAGGCCCGTCCCTTTCCTCGTACTTTGTAGTTGTATATCTCTCACTTGCTTGTGTCTTCCATTCTAAATCTATCACACTCAAACTAACCGTTCATAGCAAACGGTAGAACCAGAACCGGACAAGAAACCGTTTCCCTAACGCTTCCATTCTTCCACGTGCATGCATTTCCTTACGCCTGATACATAGGCAGTCTGCTAACCACAAAACCTCTCTGCCATGCCTTTCCACCAATCCATACACTCCGCATGAACTGGCGTAGATGCAGTCAGACTCCACGGTCTACAGTGGGCTAGTATAAGTGCAACATCATTTCCTCCCCCTTCCCCACACTGCATTCTGCATCACCAGCACTTATACACTGAGGGTGTCTGTTAGTCCCTAGCAGTCATTCGGTTGGTTCCTTGTATAAGTGCAGCTGATCTGGCTATACTGGAGTAGCATCCACGGGCGGCCAATCAAGCTCAAGCTCAAGCTCTTTTTCGCAATTAATTAGTAATTATTTGTTTTCCTCCTTCCTTCCTTCCTGGTATTGGCTTCTGAGTTTTTTTTTTTCAAAAATTTAGATTACAGTGGGATTCCGTTTTTGGCATGCTCCGTTTTTGGCATGCTCCATTTTTGGCACCCCCCGATTTTGGCAACAAAATGGATCCGTTTTTGGCAACATTTTTGAATACCATAAAAATTTGTAATTTTTTGTAACTATTATCGTGTATGTTGCTTTATTTATCTGAATGACAGGTAAAATACGCACCGATTATTCCAGAGCTCTATTTTCGTCGATATTCCTCCAAATATCATTAACTACAAAGAGCTCCCATACGTGCTTATTTACTTCAGAATGGTCATTGGTCATGCATTTGCAGCGTTTCATGAGGCCATTAATCTCCACCGCAATCTTAACTAGAGATCAATATCTTAGGCATTCATACTAAATGACCAGCCCACTTAAGTCTGCCAGTTGGTGATACACTAAAAAACACTTCTCTTCAGATTTGAAACAGCTTGTTTGAACAAAACACAAGCACATAAGGGCAACAAAAAGTCTATGACTTACACTCTAAATTTTGTCTCACCTCTTTAGCTCACTGTTCTTAATATTATGGAGTTACAAACATTGCATATGAAGAACAAACCACAGTAATGGTTGCAAATACAGCAAAATGTCGTGAATCATAATTTTTAAGGAATTTAATTAATTAAATTGCGTTATTCTAGTGAATTGCAGAAGTGTCAACATATAATCCATAAAAAAGTATATATTTTAATATATTGATTATTATGTTTAAAGAATTCCAATGTTTCATTCAACACCGACACCATGACAAATGCGAACACAGTCCAAACTAACCTTTATTCTCAATAATATCATTGAAGCGTGCGATAAAAACGATTGAGAGTATTTTGTTTGTGGTTTTAATGTGTATATTAATCTTTCTGCGACAACTATTTAATGCTTCTTTCCCTCTTTGTTGCAGATTCTTTAAGACGTTATATTTGGTGAGAGATGTGTTTTATACAAGATTTTCAATCAAGGATAAGGGTCTCAATATAATCAAAATGTTCCTTGCGAGCTGGGACTATGAATTTTCTACACACTTAGATTAAATTACTGGGGTCGGTAAAATTTTACTGGGTTTTGGAACTACCGAAAAAGTCAGTAAAGTGAAAACTGTCGCCACGCGTAATTGAAAAGCAAATTTCACCATGTTTTATTTTTTATCGATATATGATATAAAAAGAAAGCGCTCTGCAAAATTTCAGTGAAAAATCTCTGTTTTTCGATTTCTGACATTTTTTTTTAGATAACTGACTTTTTCGGTAGTTCCAAAACCCAGTTATTTTTACCGAACAGATTGAGTGTGTAACTGTACTCTGGAGAATCCTTAGGAAGTTCTAAGGTCATAAGGGACTTTTCAGAAATTTTATCGGATTCTTGGAAATGTCTGCAGATTCCTAGCGGACACTGAGTGTTTCTTGCGGGATCCTAAGAATGTATAATTGATTATTGAGGATTAAGTCCGAAATTTCGTGATTCCTAATAAGCTCTTGAGTTTCTAGGGCATCCTGGTAATTCCTAGCTAGATAATGTGGATTTGTAGTGGTATTTTGAATATTTCGTAGATTTTGAAAAGGTTTCTAGAGGAATTTGAGGAGTGCTAGTGGTAGTTTAAGAATAATGAACTTTTTAAAATTTTCATTGGAGACTTGAGAATTTTCGGTAATATCGCAGCAATATTTATAGCAAAACGCTTAAGAGCCCTAGCGTTTTATTGTAGATTACTTACGAGTACCTGAAGATTCCTATCAGGTTCTTGAGGTTTCATCACAGGATTCTGTAAATTTCCGTTTATTTTATAAGGTAGGTGTAAAACATATATCAAGCTCAATTAAAACTCATTTCAAGTAAAAATGATAAAAGCTTGTATGTGTATTCTACAAAATTTCGTGTCGCATTTATGGATCATGAGATGTAGTTATTTATGTTTGCCCTTTAGAATGCAGTCAATCATTCATTGTGAAATGCTTTACTTTATCAGAAACATAAATTAAAGGAGTGTATTCTAAACTTACCGAATATTGTAAAATTTTACGCTAAAGCCTGAAAGTTAAACTGATTTTCAATATTGATTAAAAAAAAAACTCATGCCGTTTTGCAATACCCAGCGCATTTGTAAATATGCATTTGTAAAGCGAATTTGTAAATACGTCTTTGTATGAATACAGTATTTTTTTTTCGTATTCTTACACAGTTTTAGGAAAATGTTCAGTTCCTGTATAAAGGTCACTTTTGCGATTATTGATTTTACATGGCCCACTCATACAAATAGTGTACATATAGCTTCTAAAAATCCTCAAAGACATTGAGGCGTAAAAAGTATAAGTATGTAGAACGTTTGTCACAATTAACATCACGGCACTATACTGCCCATAACTGCATATTTGTAACATTCGACAAAAGTAGGCATTGAGTAAATGGAATACCAAGTGTGCATTTTATGGCAGTATGGGAAGAAATTAAAACTTCTAAAAATTACCAGGAACTCAAAAGTGCTTATTTGAGGCTGAAATTTTGTACAAATCATATCGCATACTAGGTGAATTGTCAGAAAATAATTCTGATAGAAATTTCATTGCTATCACATTACGAGGCTCATTTATAAACTCAATGTGACTGTTATGCGGTTATAATTACCAATGTGACAAAACAACTTGGTATTTTTTCGAATTTTCTAGAACAATCTCACAGATTTCACTAAGTTGATCGAAAGTATTTATCATTTGATGACTCTCCATGGTATTAACTCCATTTTGTCAAAAATGTCGAATGTGACTGTTTTGCAGTTATGGGCAGTATAGATTCATAGCATAGTACAATATTACGTAAAACTGTTTCGAAGTGAACCGTTCTGAAGGCTTGATGCCATATGGTTCCAAAAGGATGTTGTAATAACATTCTAATGATGTTTTCAAAGCCAATAGTTGAAAAATAAAATTTAAAATAAGGGATCCGATTTTGGCACGGTTCCGTTTTTGGCAACTGAAAATTTCGACTTTGTTGCCAAAAACGGAATCCTACTGTATTTTCAAAAGGGCTTAGAGCCAGGGTCCAATTGATAAACTTTTGTTTCTTAGTTGTTAAAATCTTTTTTTTTATTTGTTTCTGCAGGTCCAGCCATACAATTTTTATAACAGTATCGCGAGTGCGTCGAAATTGCCTTCTCCTCACGTTTTTAAGACAGATCAAGAGTTTAAGATCATCGACTATAATCACGAATTCAAATTTCACTTCACTTTCAATACCCCTGGCTTCAACAATGGAATTTGTTGAAGTTTCAAGAGCATTGTCAATATCAAGTTTTGTTTGTAAAGAAATGTTAACATCAAGATTACAAACGATATATGTTTCATGTATATTCCAGTCGGCTCGAGAAAATATTTGAAAGTGGAGCTGATAGGATTGAGAATCGCTTCTTGGGGTATTTGAAATGTAACAGGGACATGATCAGAATCCAAATCAGCATGAGTAATCAGTTGGCTACAAAGGTGACTAGAGTCGGTTAAGACCGAATCAATGGTAGATTAAGGTTTAAAGATGAATACGCAAAAAAAGTACAAAGGGTTCATTAACTTCGAAAATTACCATTTTTGACACCCCCACCCTTTCGTAACAATGTTTGTATGAATGCTCTACAAATCATGTATGCGCTGTAACATTTTGAGGACACCCACCCACCCCCTTCGGCGTCATGAAATGTGTGAACAGACCCAAACACTGAAACCCATAAACTTACGAGAGGTGATATTTTCAACATAACAATTCAATATTGTTCAAATTATTTAAATTATATTTAAATTTTCGTTTTGATTCATTTTTGTTTGTTATATATACGTCTCTAAATAAATGTTTCATTCATTTTCGGGTATTTTTGTCGTTTGCTTGTCGAACTGCAAGATCAACAGATTTTCTTTTTTTACATGTATAAATATATATGGGTTTTATCCTAGCGATCGAATTTCATATGCAGCTATGGGGTTTCGATTTTTTGTTGTCTTCGTAAATCAGTAATTTCGAAATTGTGTTGCTAAATGTAAACTTTCAGTTATATAATCGATTCTAGGTAATTGCAAGTGAAACAAACGAAAGATGGTTGGAAGCATTAAAATATCTAACATCTTGCCTCCAGAGACGGCAAGATTATTTCCTGTACACAAATTCTACAAAGCAATAATTGTCGACGTATTTCAAATATATTCTTATTTGATTGGGAAGAAATAGTTGGTTCAATAAATAAAATGTTTACACTATTTTCGTCTTGAGGAGAACAACACTGAAACGTTTTTTTTTTCGTTCGGCACCTAAAACAATATCTAACATAGCTAAACTACAGAAAAAAATACTGTCAAGACTTCAATTCTCTCCGACGTTTCGCGCTTCTAAGGTGTTGTCGCTAACGGTGTTCCTAATATTGCTATTTCTGTTGAATCTGTTCCCGTATGGCAATCGCTCGAATAAAGGTTCGATTGATGTCGCAACAAACATATTTTGGGAGAGAAATTCTAGCTTATTTACAATTATTCATTCCTCTTTATCGTTCTACATTTGTGAACACTTTCGTTATTTCCCGGACACGAGTTAACACATGGTTAATATGTTAAGTCGTGTTCGCACGTTTTGTAAAAGGCACTTTTAAAGTTGCGATTTTGGTGCCACCGCTGAATGATAGATAATGAATCTAAGGTATAACAATTTTTTCTTTTGGAACTTAAGACCACCTTCAGCACAGTTACAAATTGTATGGCGAGTTTCAAAAACCTATAAAACTTGCCATTTGTAACATTGACGAAGATGCCCTAAGTCTGGCAATGCCAAAATAAGAGTTCTCGATTTGATAAAACAAAATCAAAATTACGTTTTCTGTTCCTAAATGTAAGATTAAGAGATTGTTACAGTTCGCGAAGAAATCACGTTGCCTGCTAATCTGCAAATACGTTACGATGTAAGCCGACAGATTTTTGGCAGTTTCGTTAGAAATTTAGTAGAAACAAGCTTGCATTAACGGAAGTTTCGACGGAAAATTGCAGCAGGTGGTCATATGTTTCCTGTTCAGCACCAAACAGCGAACAAACTCCCTTGAAGTTTGTTGTTCGGTTGATCCCACGTTGATCGACATAGCGTGCCAGCTAGGGTTATGGTGGATGTGGATTCAGTCTAACGGTTTCACCGTTCCCATCACTTTGCCCTCAAACAGGGGCAACATTTCACCGTCGTTGTTGATCTCTTCTTGGATCACCGGGCTGTCCAGATCGTCGCACCGCGTTTTGAAGAAAAATCTGCGAAATAAAAAGAACATGTCGTTAACATTTGTTCAGAAAGAATAAGATCAATAATGTACATAAACTGTATAAATTATCAATTTTTTGGGGCTGGTAACGATTTAGTCTCTGGAAATACGAATTTAGAGACCATATGTTTTAAGGTGACACGGGAGACCGTGTTATTTTTTCTATCTTTTGTCTCACTCGAACAATTATCATCAAAACTTTGTGGAAGCAAATCTCGAGTTTTAGTGAGCCGAGGAAGCTGAAAATGTATTGGGTTGTGCAGTACATATATAGAATCATAGTGATACATTTTTCGCATCGATATATGGAGTGGTTCTTGGGATTTGCTTTTTGAAATGGATAGGGTGATTATGATGACGTCCCGTGCGGCCTTAAA
>NW_018736346.1:0-61749 GCF_002204515.2 Aedes aegypti | reverse complement strand
GCATGGTTTGGGGTGAAAAATTATGCCGTGAACGCGTTTGATTAATGTAAATCGCAACATGTTACAACATCCGACAAACGGTTTGTCCCGCTACAAACAGTGCATCAGATGCTCCATATATCCTTACTATGCGCGCGTAGTGAGCTGTTGAAATCATGCTTCGGCAGGAGCAAAGGCCCTCTTAGACCATTCAAATACTATGTTGTTAGTCGCTAGCGACGATTTTTTTTCCATCCTTGCTTGGATTTGACAAACTAGCAAGCATTCAAAGAATGTTATGATCATCATTTAATTTTTGACTAATTGCAAGCGATTAAAGATTGTATCATGCTTTGTTTGAATTGTCATATGATTTATCAAAAAACTTATAACTGAATGAGTTACCCCGTATATTAGGGATCGTTCAAATATTACGTAACGCAACAGTAACTGGGACATTGTCATGATAAAAATACGTTTCATAATATATTGTACATTTAAAATAAAAGCATGAAACGAGCTCACCAAATTGATCACAGATCTTTGCATTACGCCCGGCTACGATGTAACCATCAAGGTTCACTAAAGACTCAATTCACGAAGACTTTTTTTACGCAAATTAAATTCACGTCAATTTTTCACTAAGTAAATTCAATTTACGTCACTTTTTACGAAATGCGTAAATTGAGTTTAGACAATTATTTGGGAAATTATATGATGGAATGACCTCTGGTTGAGAAGAATCATTGGAAAGCCATGCAATATGGGCATTTTTAGAACGGACGTGCTAGGAGAAGGCGAAAGCCGATGTCCGACGCAATTTTGAAATCCAATATGGCAACCTCCGGTTGGGGACAATTGTTGAAAACCCATGCAATATGAGTATTTTCGGAACATGGACGCCGAGGAGATGACAAAAGCCGATGTCCGACGCCATTTTGAAATCCAAGATGGCAACATACGGTTGGGGAAAATCGTTGGAAACCCTTGAAATGTGGGTATTTTTTAAACGGACACGACACGGAATGAAAATCGATGTCTGACGCCATTTTGATATCCAATATGGTGACCCCTGGTTGGGGAACGGAGAATATAAAAGCATCCTTAGGCCTATATTCAATGGAGTCCTCGGAGGACCATAAACATCCATACAAACCAATAAAATATTTCGATGACTTTAATGAATGATTAAGTGACAGTGCCATATTAAAAAAAACTATCGATAGACCATTGATCACGCTTGTTGATCCTAAGGTCTATATTCGATTAAGTTCTTGGATGACCTAGGACATCGGTACAAGTTATAACAATACTCATTTTACTGCTATGAATAAGTAAGGGCCTGTGTCTTAGAAAAAACATCAATGGATCGCTGAATACGCCTGTACATTGCAGATATACATTCCAGGAAGTTTCTGGATGAATTAGAGCACCTGTTGTACTCACTTAGTTATAAAACATGGATTTGACAATACAAACGATTTTCCAAAATATAACAATCTTCTGAGGTCCAGTATTGTGAGATATTCATCTATATAGAAATGGTAAATTGATTTCCATTAACTCATATAGAATCATATGGCCAAACTCAAAATAGTTCTTGGAAGACCTTCACACACTCTAGCCTGAAAAGGAACCAAATATATCAATAATATGTTAGTGATGCTAAAAGAGCATAATTTCTCAGAATAATAAAAATTAATTTCTTACTAGCAGACCCCAAAGGCAAAACCTTGTTTTACGAACTAAGCTCCCTCGTTTTACGCACTGATTCAATTAACGAACCAATTCAATTTACGAACCCCCGATCTAGTTCGTAAATTGAGGTTACAGTGTACAAGGTAGGTGACAGATTGGCCTATTTTATTTGCAACTCACAGACTTTTTCGTTTTTGGATTTTCGGATCAGTTGTGTTTTGTGCGGTATTGCGTGTCAGATTAGTTACAAATGATGTCGCTAGAAAGCTACAGTGATTTTCACATATACATAGATTCACAGACATACAGGAGATAGGCAGAATAATTGAGATAGGCAAAATTTTACCTAAATTCAAATGCTTATAACTTTTTGAAAGTTGGCTTAAGCCTGATTCGCTGCTGACAAGTAATTTCTCGGCCTATCTTGATGCATGGAACATTTCTGCAAGGAATCGATCAAGAATGCGCTTTTTTCTGATCGCAGTATGCAGTTGAAAAAAATGTTAGTTCCAATTGGAGTCGAAAATTTTTCCAAGGAAACGGCTAGAAATTTCTTTAGCGATTCCTTTTCAGTAGCAAATCAGGTTTTCAACTGGAAGCGTTGAACGGCAAATTCGGTTTTCGTGCCTATTCAGCGCGGCGTGTGAGGTGACACGAGTCGAATGAGGTGACAATTGTCGACTCGCTCCCATTTGATTAACATTAGTCGTCTCACGTCACTCGCGGTGAGAACGACTCGTCTCGACTCACACGCCGCGCAGAATAAGCACATTTGTTTCATTAATTTGCTTGGCTATGCATATTGGCCACCGTACACTAGAGTTGTTCCGGATTTCCCGAGGTCATATCCAAATCAATTTTTTTGTCACTTGTATTTTTGTGCAGTGTGAAGTTGTATGGGTGTTAAGGTGAAGATGCGTTGAAGCCAAATCTAAAATTTTCAAGGGCACAAATCTGAAGAACCGAACATCCATTTGAGCTGAAACTTGATCGATGGGTTACCACTAGCAAGTAATCATTTGGTCAAGTTTTCAGCTCAAAGGGATGTTCGGTTCTCCAGATTTGTGCTCTTGGAAATTTAAGATTTGGCTTCAACGTATCTTCACGTTAGCAATTTTCCAAGATCCAGTTGAAAATTGCCGCCGGAGGCATTAAAATTTGTTGAAATCTTCCTAAATGTGATCATTTCCGTAAAATATGTTCCTTATAATATGATCAGTCACAGGGATTGAATCCTGAGGAAATTGAGAGAATCTCCCACGTATCGCTCTATGTAACTATAATAATATGCAGCACATTATGAGAGCCTATTTATCGTATACTGCAACAGCTCTGATCAGATCGGGGGGATAGCAGTGCATGATAAAATCCCTCTAAACAAGCTCCAAACCTGAGGGACACTATTGCTATTGGAAGTTTGGGGATTGTTTATCATGCCAGTAAAGTAAAACACCTACCCAAAACGGTAAACAAACGAGAAAAATGCATTTTATCATATCTCTTTCTTTGGGGTTCTCGTTCGCTGCTTCCATTTATCAGACTTGTTACAACTTACGATACAATGTCATTGTCGATCGTGGACCGCAACAGATGGGATGTTTTTCTTCGCTTGCTTTGATCGTGCTTCAAAATCAAATGAGAGCAAATTCTGCAATGGACCGATGCACGAGTTCACTAATCTGACGTTTGAGCGGTGACAAATTCACTCGTTGCCATGGTTACGTAAATAACACGGCACCGCTCAAACGTCAACGGGTGAACTTTTGCACTGGTCCATGCCTGATCAGTCATGATCCAATCATGTTTACATTATCTGAAACAATATCCAACAGGGCATCATACTTCAAGATAAGAAATATTTAAGTATTTGTCCGATGTTGTCATAAATGATCTTGATCAATATAGCAGTTCAAATAGGGGCATCTACACATTACATGCTAGTTTGTTACTAACGTATGACAAGTCCCTTGAAACGGCCGTAGTTTGGAGTTCAAAACAAGCGTATAGCATTTTCTAATACACACTACTATATTCGATTTTCAACTTATCTACAGGTATTCTACTAGCTAGCTTAATATTTTGAATACATAAATTATTATTATTTTCTTTATGTTATCAATGGTTTTCAACAGAAAAATAAAGATTGAGAATTCCATACCGAAACGCAATCAAACTACAATCGTAATCAAAATCAGCTTGTCCAAACGAAACGCCATTGACCACTACTGTGTGCACCAGTTAATGAAACTTTTTTTTCCCTACGTGGGTGCAATATGCATTATTTGATTTTGATATAAATATTTTTAATTCAATATTTGGATTTTATTTACGTCCCCGGAGAAAATGCGCATTTCATCAGTACATCGGTACAGGGGGCAGCTGCTGGAAAACCGTCATAAAAAATCAAACGAATCTAACGAGGCAAAAACCAAATGATGAGAACTGTAATCAGCGATCCATGTGTGATGTGGAGTGATATGGATTCTGATTTCGGGGACAGAAAAAAAAACCTTCCATCAGAAGGCGAGCACCGCCTGAGTCCAGCAAAATTTAATAAATAAAATTAAATATTGGTTTGATTTATTCCTTTTTTTTATTATCCTCTGGTATAGGTACTGCTCGGCAATATGGCTTTGCTTGGGCCGAAATGGTGGACCCTGCGATATCATGTGTTAGTTCAAATCAGCTGAAAAAATATGGAACAGCCTCTCTTCCTTCCGAGCACCGCGAGTGCCACATCTGCTGACGAAGTCGATATAACTCAGAACCAGGAAAAAGGACACAAATTGAAGCCAAATCCAGACATATTTCTATTTAGTATTTACACTACATGTATCCCTCTAACGAAGATCTGCAGCGAAGCAATAAGACTAACGTGCAGCTGTAAAATTTATGATTTAATATTGTTTTTGATGAAATGTTGGCAATTTCGTTTTGGGGATTTTCCCACTTTCTTCGTGCCTAGGATGTTTTCGTGCTGTCATACTTGCTGTCATACGTCTACCACCCCCGATTGGATCAGGAAGGGTACCGTCTGCTTAGCAGCTACATACATAGGTAAAAGCCGAGAAGTATCTGTACGATGTTGTCGTAAAAGCCGACTATAGTCGAATGAGACTGTCTACATGTGAACGAAAGCATTGCAGTGAGTTGTTCGATCGGCTGATGATGCAGTTATCATGTGTGTTCGCCAAACAACAATCAATATAGGAGCAAATTATGATGAGGTTGCACCAGCAAAGAAACGGTTGCATAGCAAAACATAAACTCTAACAAGCTGATTTGTTGTATTTTCGTCAGTTTTGTTCTGTTCGCCTTAGATGATTTTCTTAAACCTATTTTGATAAAAGCTTGCATCGAAACTTCCAACATGTAAGACAATCTTAATACCAAATTTCAGAAGATTTAGTAGACAATACCGTAATCCTAATACAATTTCTTTTTCGTTGCAAGTCACTCGCGTTGATGTTATGAAGTCATTTTTAGCGATCGAATTTCTGACTTATTTGATTCTTATGAAGGGCTTCCTAGTGGTTATAGTCCGCGGCTACAAAGCAAAGTCATGCTGAAGATGTCTGGGTTCGATCCCAGGTCGGTTCAGGGTATTTTAGTAATGAAAATTTCCTTGACTTCACTGGGCATAGAGTATCATCGTACCTGCCACACGATATAAGAACGCGAAAATGACAACTTTGACAAAGTAAGCTCTCAGTTAATAACTGTGGAAGTGCTCATAAGAACACTAAGCTGAGTAGCAGGCTCTGTCCCAGTGAAGACGTAAATGTCAAGAAGAAGAAAAAGAAAGAAAAAAAAATAGAAAAAAGAAGAATAAGAAGGAGAAAGGGATTCCTAGTTCAGATGCGTTTTTCGCAAAGTGATTACCCTAGAGTCGCTTTCCTGCGATTAGAATACCTTATCACTTCTCGGCAGAATTGTTGAAGAAATTTCAGCGAAATATTTGACGGAGTTTCTGATAGATGAAACTTTTTGCAAACATCTTCAGTTTCTCCAGAATACTTTTGCAATGATCCTAAAAACAGGACTGGTAGTAGATTTTTTTCAAAGTCTTGGTCTCTATTTTAACGCAAGTCTCTATTTTCTACAGTACCTATCTATTTTAACCAAAATGCTCTCTAAAGTCTCTTATTTATTTATTTTGCTTGCATTGAATCCCCCAAGAAACAATTGTAGGCGATCAATTAACTTGCCTGCTTAACTAAAGCTTTCTAGCAGCCGTGGTAGTTGAACAAAAGCGTAGGTTGTATAAAATGATGATCAAATGTTGCATATATTCTTAGCAGCGCTTTAGTTCCTCACTTTCATGACATTTTAATAGTAAGTAGAACTAAAGTTGAAGCAACGTTGGTTGATAATTTAGTTTGGTTGTGTAAAAGCCTCTCTGTTATAATTGAAGATGAGTTGTTTCTATAGATCTGGACTCTGTTGTTCCATATGCGACATACAATTGAATAACAATCTTTAACAATTTTTAGAAACACTTGTTTCGTCACTATTTCAACAATACTTAAATGGGTCGAAACGGCAGTGATGATATATTTGCTTTGAGAAGCTTTGAATTCAACTTTTCAACCACCCGTAATATAAAAGCTCTAAAACACAGTTGTAGGCTCATCGTAATCACAAATATTGTTCAACTTACCAAGAAACAATTTCTCCCTTGAGAGAAGTTTCTGAGAGCTGATTTATTCAGCTATTGGTTGTTTAATGATTGTCTTAGTAAAACATAAAACTGTTTATTCAAGCTTCAATCGCCCAGAAATGGAGAATCTATTCAATAATCAAACCATTTGATTAACGTAATATAGTAGATGTCTATTCAAGTGATCTTACATCGGCTGTTAAACAGTAATAACATTTTGAATAGACTCTACAATGTGTATTCAACAATAACACAACCAGTTCAGGAATGCTTGTTCAGCGTTTTGTCTAACAGGGATTTATAACGAGTAGTAACTAAATCGTTGAAGAAAAGTTGAAGAAGTTCTTATTACTTATAATCACCATCATTCCAAAAATAGCCTTTGTACAGTGTTAATTCAACAACATATTTTCATAAGGTGATTATTCATCTTATATTAAACTGTAATAAAGCTTGCGCTTGAGACTTTTCACAAGCAATATTGTTCAACCAATGATGTTTACATACACCGAAGGCAAGCAAAATACGTAGACACTGTTTAAAACAACATAACGTACGATAATCTGTTCGATTATCTTATTATTTTTAAATACTGCTCTTAAACCTGCTGATCTATATATCTTGGTTGGAGCAGTGGAGACTGCATGCGCCTGTAAATCGGAAGGTCCTAAGTTCGAGCCCCGACATCGCAACAATGTTTAAATAATTGAAATTTAATAATGAAGCGTCAAAATCCTAGGCATCCAGATACGAGTATTAAATAAAGTGCGCAATCAACTATCATGTTTTTGCTGTTTCCATTATAAAGTAAATGTTGAAGAAACATCGAACAAACCTCTTTTTGTACGTTTATACAATTAATTCTATATATAATATGATGTCTAATTCAGTTGAACAAAACACTTAAACAAACTGTGCTCAGCATGTGTTGTTGTTGAACGAATGCTGAACAAAGTCAACTATTTTGTACACTAGTTATCATGAGGTAATAATGGTATCTACAACTTTTCTTCGACAATTTAGAAATAACACGTCGATGAAAATCCTGTCAAACAAACGTCTAATAAGCATCTATGGATGTTCGGCTGTATACCTGGTGGAAAAAATGTTGAATAAACATTATAAAGTTTATTTATAATGTTACTACTGTTTAACAGCCGAGGTAAGGTCATTGAATAAACATGTACTAGATTTACGTTGATAAAATGTTTGTTGTTTGAATAGATTCTCACTTTCTGGGCGAATAAGGCTTAAATAATAGTTAAATTAGTTAAAAAAGTCAATAATTAGGCAACTAACAGCTTAATAAAACGCTCTGAGAAACTTTTCTCAAAGCAAAAATTGTTTGCTTGGGCCGAATGCAAAATTGTACAGGCTCCTTCAGAGACTATAACAGGGCTCTTGAAGAATTTTTGTCTCAGATTCCTCGAGAGAAGCTTCATGAATTATCATAATGATTTTATTTAGAATACTTTTCAGGGTCTTCTACAGAAATTTTTCTAGAGATTTCTCTACCTATTCTACTAGAAAATTCTTTCAGCATTTTTTTAAATACCGTTGAACGCTAGGAAACAGTCAAATTTACTCAACTCAAACTCAGAACCGATCAAAATGTCACTTTCACCCCTTTGGAGTTTAAGCCCCTTAAATAAAGTAACTTTCAATTTCCAGCCTAGGATTTCATAGGGTTAAGCTTTTTCTTAGCTTCAATTTGCAACAATTGTTTTGCCAACGGTAGTCCTACCCATGGTTTCGAATGTGAACGCGCCTCTGTTCGTATGGTGACGCTAGACACCAAAAATCGGACTAGTGATGATGCAGCCTGGCGATAGACGGGATATGTTCGAGGTGATCGACGAGTTAGTCCACCTTGGATCCTTGCTGACGGCTAATGATAACATCAGCTGTAAAATATGGAAGTAGTGCCTACTAAGGGCTCCAGAAAAACTTACGGTAGTAAAAAAATCATCCTCTCATCAAATGTACCATGTCCAAAAGGCTAATAAGACCGGATCGAACTCTTCGGGAATGACGTTGACGATGCTCGAGGAAGACCTGTAAGTACTTGGAGCTTTCGATTATTGGGTGCTCAGGACGATCGTTGACGATGTGCAGGAGAACGCGAAGGATGAACCATGATTTCGCTGAACTCTACCGGTGAGCCTAGCATCTTGAAGGAACAAAAGCACAACAACATTATGCATTATGCTTGAGGAGGACCTGCTAGCACTTGAGGTTTTCAAGCACCGGGTACTTGGGGTCATCCTTGACAGCGTGCAGCAGTTCGTTTTACTCTAAAGCGAATCCAGTATTCAGATGTCGGTGAAAGCTGGAAGGATACAATGAGCAGGACAATGTTGTAAGAATGCAGTATCCTTCCAGTTTTCACCGTAGCTTTGTAAGCATTGCTATTTGAGAAAGTGAGCATTCTCTAAATAAGATCTCAACTTACAAAATAGCATTAATTTACAGCTATAATTAGCAGTTATTTTCAAATGCATGTTTATATTTTACATTGTATACGTTTCGAATAAACTAGAATGATCAATTTGTTTGGAAAATTTACATTAAGCCCATAAAAAGTCTGAAGGCTGAGTATTTTTTTTAAAGGTTTGTAAAACATTTGGATTTCCAAAAAGGTTTGACTTAAGATTTTTGTATTGTTTTTCAACAGCGCTGGGAAAAAAAGTCTTGTTCACTAGTTTAAAAAAGTTGCATATTTTCGGCTTTGATTTAACTTTATAAGGTTCTTTCAAAAACTTTGCAATAATAATCTAATTATTAATTTCAGACGATTTAGTCGATAATAACAACCCGCAGAGAACAAAACTACCTATAATAGTATAAGTTCCTATACGACAAGAAGCATTTACACAAATAAGTCAATCTTTTGCAAGATTTGTTGGTGAGTTCTATGTTCTGTAAAGAAAATTTAAAGCAATCTTTACTGAACGTAGTTGAATATTTGAAAACAATATTTTTTATCAGAATTATTGAGTGGGGCAAAATAATGCTTTGCCCCTCTGTAAAATTATTGAGGGGGGCAATAAGTTGCTTTGCCCTCCTAAAGTTGGCGTCTATGATTGTCAATGAAAAAAGAGCTATCAATTAGGCCAGAGGCGAATAGACATGGAGGTCTTTGATTTGTCTTTTAATAAGGAATCAAATTATTTTCCTATATTTGTTTTGTTTGTAAGAATTTGTGTTGAACTGTTTGCTTACTCTTCACTTGCCGGATAAGTAAGTGAGATACTGGTTTTTGGCCGTAAGGAGAAGATTTATTTTAATTTCATTCGGTTTACATTCGGGAGAAAATTGGTTTGTCTTCTAATGAAAATCCACCATACGCCACCAGCCGTACCGATCCGTCTAGAACTCCGACGGGAAATTGTTTGGAGATCTCGAGTGCGGGTGTGTGAGTGCATAATATAACATCCATCTTCATTTTGCATATTTGTTCTGCGAGCAAGACGGAACTTCCGTGCTTCTTGCCTTTTGTGGATGGCATAGCGCTGCTTGCTTCTGATTCTTACGTTGTGGGTCGCTGGTCTGTTGAAGGACCTCACGGGCCAGTATGTCTGTGCATATATGAGCTTTCGAACAAAACGAACATTTTTGTGTGGTGTTGAGCTGACGTTTGCACTGTACACCGCACAGTGGGATAATGGGCATGTAAAATGAGTTTACACTCCCGTGCAAAATTTCTTGGTCGCTCCCTAAAAAAACATACAGATGTGTTGTGTTTTATCTCACTTTTCAGCCAGTAGCTTAGCAAAAATGTATTATCAAAACTGAACCTATTTGTAGTCCTACAAAAATAAAAAACACCTCGATTGCTGTAAGTTAGGCACTTTGTATCAATACCGACATGCACTGCTATTATTCAGAACAATACGGTAAACATTGCACAGTGGTCCAGGAATCAGTTTTACGCGGAAAGATGGATTTTGAGCTTTAGAATGAAACATTAAACAAAAATGGTCTTCTACAAAGTTGTTTGTATTAGTTAAGCCATTTGTTTGGTGTTATTGAAAATTAGGGTGGACCACATTTTCATAGAAATTGTTTGACTAACTTTCTTATTTGTAGAAATTATATTATACATGCTTCAGCAAAGTTATAGACCATTCAATTTCAAGCAACTTTGCCAAAAAAAGTTTGTTTGTATCTCTTAAATTGACCGATTTAGAGCTTTTTTCCTGCAGTGACATAGGGTGATCCGAACAAAACTGGTTTTCTGGCTCTAGAGTTTTGTTAAGTTCTAAAAGTCGTTCATAGACCGCTTTGACGAGAAATCTGAAATAAGAAAGATAGGGCTCTAAAACTATTTTGAAGATTTTCATGGTATGTATTTCTTTATTATTTTACATTTGAGCATGAAAAATGAAATTTTAGACAAAAATGATCTTCTACAAAATTGTTTCTAAAAATGTAAGCTTTCATGCTGTTTCATTTGAAACTAGGGTGGTCCACAATATCACACATATCATATAATCAATTTTTTATTTGCAAAAATACTGGTATATGCTCTTAGGCAAAGCGGTAGAACTTGAAATTTTGATCAACTTTGCCAAAAAAAGTTTTTCTGTAGCTCAAAATTTCACCAATCTAGAGCATTTTTTCCTAATCATCGCAGGGTGGTCCAACAAAAATAAGTTTTTTAACTCTAGTTTTTTTAATATTATTTTCTCGTCAAATGAACGCCTATGAACGACTTTTAGAACTTAACAAAACGCAAATTTTCATGCAAAAAGATTGTTAATATCTATTTTAGTTCAAAAGTTATTAAAGTTTTTGTGATAAAAAATGTTTGACTTTCAAGACGTTTTATTAGAGTTACAAAAATAACACATCTGTAATTTTTGATATAATATACAATTTTATTTTGTGTTTTGTACGCCGTCAAAAGATATTTTTTATGTTTGCCCCCAATCAGAGAAATTCACAATCAAAGTAGGCAAGTTTTTGGAAGAAAAACAACAATAACTCCTAAACGAAAGGAGATAGCGAGTTTCTTCACTCACCAAATTACGCATTTTTTAAAGCTCTAAAAGTGTTTCATAGACTACTTTGATGAGAAACTTGAATTGAAAACTCTAGAGCCAGAAAACCAGTTTTGTTCGGACCACCCTATGTCACCGTAGGAAAAAAGCTCTAAATCGGTCAATTTAAGAGATACAAACAAACTTTTTTTGGCAAAGTTGCTTGAAATTGAATGGTCTAACAACTTCGCTGAATCATGTATAATATAATTTCTACAAATAAGAAAGTTAGTTTTAATCATTTCTATGAAAATGTGGTCCACCCTAATTTTCAATAAAACCAAACAAAGGGCTCAACTAATACAAACAACTTGTAGAAGACCGTTTTTGTCTAATGTTTCATTCTAAAGCTCAGAATGCATCTCTCCGCGTCAGTGCTGGAAAAGTTCGCATCACGAAGCAGCTCACGAGTGTATATCAACGCATAACAAACATCACAGACTCGGGATCTGGCTAGGTGTGAGTAAGCCCGCACCCGTCTGCTCGGGAGAACATGTCAAAAGAAGTAGCAACAAGCTCGCGAGCGTTTACTCGCGAGTAACCGAGCAAGGTGTGATTTATTATGGTTTTGACAGACAAATTAATTGTGTAACCATCATATCGATAGTAAACTACTAGTTTGTAGTCAAAAGCCCTTGAAAACCATAAATCTCGGAGGGTAAGCAGCTTTTTTCCCAAAAGTACAATATGACTCTGAGCAGCTCCGAACACGTTCGCGAATCACTTTTTGCTTCAGTTACTCGGGAGTCGACAGATGCGAGTAAACCAGCGCTCTGACGCTCGGGAGCGTTTGGTTTTGTTTTTGTTCCAGTTCAGATGAAGCGTTCGCCACTTTCCATCACTGCTCCGCGTAAAACTGATTCCTGGACCATAGTGCATTGCTGGAATACGTGAACGATTAGCTTTAATTGTCTAGCATAGCACAAAAGGTCAAACGCCCTGATTATAAAGTCGCCTCTCCACATCTCGATATCTAAGGGACCATCGAGATAGGGAGAGATCGAGACATGGAACAAATTTTTAACGAATACTAGATTGAAAATCACTCCTTTACTAGGAAAATTAAAAACAAACAGATGTCATTTCGTCTTCGCGAATTGTTTTGAATCTCTAAAATCTAGTCTAGTAACCTTCGATTATGGGCATATCGACATACGGAGAGAAAATTGGGAACGAAAACCACATCGAGATAGGGAGATATTGAGATAAGGAGGATATCGAGATACGGAGAGTGAAAATGTATGCAGCATGAAGGGATCGGAAAAATCATCGACATAGGGAGAGATATCGAGATGTAGAACATCGAGATGTGGAGAGTCGACTGTATAACTATTTCTGCTGGTCAACTAAGTGAACATCCACCCTATCAAGCAGCAAACTATTATAAAACAATAACGACTCACGCACGTTACCCATAAACTCGCCTACTTTCCCATTGTGCAGTACATTGCTACCGTATTAGCACAACCCACTCTAGGAGGAAATGAAAGTGTGGCCAGAGGAGTGCATGCCAGCCAACTTCCAATTAAAGACGAAATAATGAAGGAAGATGATGATGTGAGCGGATCCTCCGTACGTTTTCTGGAGAAATGAGCCAAGCAAGTTGGTTGGTTGGGTGGCTGGTTGACTGGCTGGCTGGCCGTATCTTTGGCATACCTACATCCTTATGCAGCGTGCAGCACGTGTTCCCGGTGGTTCCGTCCCCGGTGCGGAGTAGGTTGAAGGCATGTGTACCTACCACCACACTACACTACTGTGCAGAGCAGCACTTTCAGCTAACTGGTGTTGCTGCTGGTTCAAATGGTCGTCAGCCGTTGGGTGGAGCTGCTGTAAGGATATGCGATAGAGTAAAGTGGGCAAAAGTTCGAGTGGGGTAAGAGTTTCTTTTTTAGATTTCTAGCTCAATTCAAACAAAACTTATAATTGTTATGCTGGTTCGAATGCTATTCAAGTAAGAGACTTTCACCCCAAATTTTATGAAAATCCGATGAGATTTGGAAAAGTTATGGCTATTTGTTGTTTTTCGACGTGAATATTGTAATTTTTGGTCAAACTTTCGTTGCATGGAACCAATTGAGGATAAAATCTTTTTCAATATTTTATGTAAGGGCGTTTCTAGGCCTATCATAAGGTTGCTTTGAGGTGTATTAGTTTTTGCATAAATGCTTGAAAACAAATTTTGGCCCATAGTGGGGCAAAAGTTCGAATCAGCGGGGCAAAAGTTCGACCCATGTATAAAATCACGGAAAAAAGTGCAAATTGCCTAAAATCCACATATTATCTTCAAATTTAGTTAAATTTGTCTGATCGTGTGAAAACTGTCACCAAAATTTTACATTTCCACTTAGTTTTGCGAAAAACTGCTATTTTTGAGTATATTTCAATTAACCCGATTTTGGGCAATTTTTTGATGAAAATTTTAGTGTGGTATTTTTCGTCAAACTTAAGTTTACGGATGGTGTAAAGTATGCCTGTCATAAAAGTATCGATTTTTTGTGTTTTAGTCAGCAAACTTTTGCCCCACACTAGATTCGAACTCTTGCCCCACCGGTGGGGCAAAAGTTCGAATAAGACAATCAATTTTGAAACTGTTATAACTAAAAATGGGTAAATATTTTGACACAAGTTTGTTCAGCAAAATTATAGCCAATATGTTGAAGGTTCATTGTATGGTATTTGTTTTGTTTGAACTGCTATTGTTTTCCTGGAAACTTTGATTATACCACTAAGGTCGAACTTTTGCCCCACCTTACTCTATGCATTTTTTCTTTATGTCAATACAAAACGAAAAGATACGCGGATTTTTATGTATTGCTAATGACGAAACGAAACGAAATATAAAATGTTTCGTAAAACCCGATACGAAACACCTTCAATACTGTCTGGTCTGATTGGCTGATTATAAATAACTTGTGTTTTGCTGAAAATCTATACAGTGATTTGGGAACATTTAAAATGGTTCCTAGCTCACCAAAGGTGTTATTAAAGACAATTTACACCGTCTTCAGCCATAGGCTGCACAGACTGAATTTTTTCGTTTTGAACGAAAAGTTCTCTCCGACTGGGGCGGGAATCGAACCCACACTCCGTAGTACAATACGCCTAAACGACTGACACCGCTAACCGCACGGCTACGAAGCCCACAGTTGAAATCTAGCAGTGGTAACACTTCTTGGACACCGTATTACAAAACAAACCTCTTAAAAAGGTCACATCTTCTTTCATTTATTCACTAAACATGGTTGCAACTACAAACAAAAAAAAAGGTAAATCTCTGAATTCACAACTTCAAAGAAATGGTTAATGTTGATAAATGCATTGCTGTAAAAACCATTGCAAAAAATTTTCGTCTGACACCATTCCAGAAAAATCCCGTTTAAGAGTGCTACTGAATTAAGTTCACGATCTCAGCCTATCGAAATACTGTGCATTGTTCTGCAACTTATTGCGTAAACTAGAATTACCAATTACAATTTTTTTTTTGAATTTTATTTCTGTCAGCGATCCAACTCGGCTTTTCTCAAAATCCCGTCTTATTTCGTTCATGAGAAATTCTAACTCGAAAACAATTGATTTTACAGAAAAATGTTCTATGAGAAGTTGTGGACCGCAAGAATAAAATAACAATAAAAAAATATTTTATATGTTTTCATGAAAAAAACCTTAAATAAAAATTACACAAAAACCCCATTTTTAAATTTTTACCATACAATCTTGATAGGAAACAGATGTTTGAGACAATGTTGCATGATGGAAATTTTTTTAATAAAAGTTTTTTCTGAGAACAACTTTCGGTTGATTTTCAAAATTTAGTTTTTTTTTGTCAAAATAAATACGTACTGATGATACAATAGGAATATTGAAATTATTCTAAAACCATAATGATTATCATGATAACCTCTCTAAAAGTAGCCATTTTTGAAATATATCAAGTTCACTGCAAAAAAAATATTATTGAAATAATAAAATAGGCCATTTTTATTAGTTTTTCTAGATTTTCCATTAATAACAAATTGTTTTCAAGAGTATAGGCCATATTTATCTCCTCTTACTTATTTTTCTTGATGGAGAATCACGAACTGGTTATAACTATTGAAAATAGCATATTTTATTATACAATTATAATTTTTTTTGCATTCAACTCAATATATGTAATTCAAAATGGAAACTTCTAGAGAAGTAATCATTATGGTTCAAAATTTTCCTCTTCAATAAACAGTCTTGGAGAATTTTTCAAATAAATTGCAAGCTTATCAAACTTATAGGCTATTTTTTAAAAGCAAATCTTCATTTAAAATGATCGATTTTTTCTACGGAATCTTCTATCCTCCCTTACCAAAAACATGTGCAAAATTTAATCCAAATCGAAGCTTATCGAGCACGATTTTTATTTTTTTCGACTCATTCTGGATGAGACGAATCATTGTAACATTTCGTTGATTTCTTTCAATTAAACGAAACGAAACTTAATCAGAAAACAACAATTTCTTCACATTGCGTTCCGTAGAATTATATATTTATTTCATTCATTCAATTTATGCTACTTAAGAAATTCCTATTTTTAACGTTACAATATGATGTTCACTAAGAAAGAACTTCATAATCTCTTAACAATCTGTTCTACTTAACTGTCCTTACACATCTATATGCAATAGGTTCTGATTGAGACAAGGGAATAAATTTCCGGTTTTATCGATTTTGGTAAGCTATTCCAGGTAACAATGCTCCTGAACAAAGAATGATAAGCTATAGCATGAAGAACAACGCTGAGGTACTCTAAAGCTTTTTACGCGTACGCGTCTATTCAAAGGGTACAGGTTTACGAAAATATATGGGAGGGAAGAAGTGTTAACGATCCTGAATGAACTCAAACATGCTCTATATCTAAAAAAATACTAATGTGCATCCAATATGATGTATTTTGCAGATGTTACACCAGGGAAAATCGAGAAAGTTTGTAAACATAACGAACACAAGCATTTAAAGTAATTTTTAGCCTTTATTTTGAGCCAGCCAATGCATTACCCAAGTAACCACCAGCTCTTCAATTCACCGTTTTGGCCTTACAGGGCTAATATAAGGATTAAATAGCGTTATATTAGCACACAGGGCGAATTATAGTGCTCTTTGGTTACTTGGGTAGTTTAGACAAAGTCACCGAAAATGAAATGAGCTAAAATTCGAAATTAAATCATTTTAATTTGACTCTAGAATCACAGCATTTAGTTGTACAAAGTGATAAGCTTATTTATCAGTTTGTTGTATGGTTGAAGCCTTTTGCAAAATCAATCAACAAGAGAATATGACTCTATTTATCCCAATACGTTTTCAATATCATCATGCAACTCCATTAATGCAGATTGGAAACTGTTGATATAAATTCATACGATTTACATATTCTAGAATTTGAATTCTGAATTTTTTTCGATAACTTTTGAAACTGTCTATAAACAATTGGCTTATTTCATAATTCATTAGAAATATCGCATACCCCTAGGGCTGCTGCAATGTGTCCTCTCCTCGTGCATACAAGGAAAACCTACACGGAGAGAGTTTCTACCGCCGCCAGCTCTGCGGAGCTTCGGAGCAGAAGTAAACAATTTTAATTAAAACAACGGATAATTAAACTAGACAAATTTTCTTTGGTAGCTTTTATGAAAATGATTTTATTTAGTTCTTTCCTTCCTTTAGCAGCATTAGTATCAGCAGCAGTGGCAACATCAACAGCAGTAAATGAGCTTTTCTACCCCTACCAGATTCTTGATTCCACCGGATACTGAAAAGGGGGGGCTGGAACGGAAGAAAGTAGTTGCAGTCAGAAAGACGGCTGAGTTCCGATGGTGGACCATGAGCTTATTGTTCCTGTACTGCTCGCATGGCGTACCGTCTAGTGCCGGCAAATAGGATCTGTTTGGTTTGCGAAGAGATGTGTATTTTTCATTAAAATGTTAATCTTAGAGGTTGGACCTTCGAGAAGACAGTCATCGCCAAGCATAACCGGTAGTGCATTTGATTGAAGAAATTGTTGTCGGGAGTCGGCTTGGGATTTCATTTCGAAGGGTGCATTTCATTAGCACATTGACTGGCTACAAGTTAGTTATTGTTTTATTTTCTCCAGAATCGAACAAAAGGAAGTAATTTCGCTGAAGTGAAATCGCCAAGAAAATGAAAATTGTTATCGATTACACAGTCACTGATTCCAGTTCCCCGGATATAAACAAGAATTTAATCATCCAGAACGGAAAGGAATGCATTAGAATAGTAATGCTGACTTTACACGTGCCGAAGTAGACATGGAAAACCTTTCAGTACCATGAGAAAAATAATCATCCCTTTGTGTATATACGCCAACAACATGTCTATGATTTATGGCTAATTAATCACAAAGGATTTCATTTTATGGTTGATTGCATTAAGAGCAATACTGTGCTGCTTTTCTAACCGATTCACTAAGTCTTTTCATTTGAAATGATGCATGAGTCGTGTACGGGTCTAATGAGTAGGAAACATAAATTGGCATCTCTGTTGGAAATTGGAACATTTGTACACCTGTTTCTTAAACAAGCCAATACTGAGTAAAAATGGAAAGCTAAAATGGCTGTGATTCTATCAGTATTCAATTAAATTACTTGCAACAACCACTGAATCCAATTATGTAAATTGAATTTACCTAAATTCTAGTTACGTAATTCAGTTAGTATAAAATAACATAAATGATAGTTTGTATTAAGCGCTACCCAACGTACAGCATACAAACAAGAGGCATATTTTGAGTATGGGGCTCCTGATTTATTGAAATTATCAGTATTCTCCAGCTATGCGAGCTATGCTGTTTTGAGTTCAACACATATATACAGTAATTTTATAATTGTTTTAACGACAGGCTTTCGAATCCACACTATTCCTGAATATGCAGGAATCTCTCGAAGGATGATGAATATGGGTAAAACTGAAGCAGACTCAATCAAAATAATATCCATCAATTCTCGCAAAACATTACTAAAGGACCTATGTACAAATGAGAGATTCTCTTCTCTCTCGCTCTCTTTCGAATGTAACAGTGGAATACTAGAGCTTTTGGGAAGTTTTTAACTATAGATCGAAAGGCAATTTCCTTGACTAGCGTTCCATACAAAAAACGCAACAGAAGAGGTTAATGTGATTCAAATATTGATCAAAGGAAAGTAAACAAAGAGAGCCTCTCATTTGTACATAGGTCTTTTAGTAATGTTTCGCGAGAATTACACAGCGTAACAAAAAAGATATTTTTGCGTGTCTCAAGGATCAAATTATGTGTCTCTTGTAGATTTGGGGTTGCTGAATCTGATGCCATTCTCAGAAATGCTCCAGCACGTCACAATTTTTAGCTACAGGTCGCCAAAGTTGTACAAAACACTGAATTTATTGATGTTTACATTAAATTTAGAGTACAATTCATCAAACTTTTTTGTAATCTAATCCACCAAGCAAGCAAAATGAACTTAAACTTTCATTTCAGATATAATTTGATTGAAATTGCACGATAAAATTTCGATTAAACCGATTTTATCAACATGCTTGCAGTCTTCATACAAAACTCTTCGTTTCTCTTATATGGCAAAAAACAATAATTCTCTAAACCATCAAGAAATAACTTTTCCGCATCGAAAGTATTATGAACTTTGATGATAAGTATTGTTATACACATAAAGTTTGAATTCTGTGGCAAATTATGCAAATAAATTGTCATACAAGCATGCAAGTTGGCTGATATAGTCAATTTTTGCATTTTCAACAGCCAATATCTCAAAAACTAGACGTGCTATGATATTTCTGAAAACGGCAATGGATTCAGCAACCCATGATTAAGTGAATAGTGGTATTTTGGCGCTGGAGACAAAAACGTGTTCCGCAGTGTTATGTTCATGCTAACGGTTGTCAATGGTTATGCAAAAAAAAATCCATCGAACACCGGAATACCTTGAGGTCATCAAATGCACGGAGAATAATTTGTTCATGTTGAGATTACTATTATACTACTTACGTGATTGTTCAAAAAAAAAAACTTATTCTAATATTTAATTCACCGTAAAGTCAAATTCTGTTACGCACTTGTATTTATCTCAATTCTAGCTATAATAATTATTATTATCCATCAATATTTATACTTTCCACTTCAAGTCATGCTCATAAAATTGTTTTCTACTAACTTGTGAAAGATAGTGTAGGTGATAAGATAATCAGCAAAAGATCATATCTATGATTGTTATGTTTTCTGCTATTGTTTTTAGACCGATAAAGCAGCAATGAATCTTCTAAGGTATGTCGTGAAAGCAGAATAAAAGTTGAGTAGACATGGCAAAATGTTGTATGTTGTGTAAAGTTTTTGTATGACCTGAAGCCGTAGCTGAGTTGTTTTTTTAATAGGGCCTGTGTTGCTCATAAAAGCATAATCGTCTCATATGGATTAGACTGGTCCACAAAAAAATGTGCAAAACTTAACGGGACACCCCTAG
Organism: Aedes aegypti; assembly: GCF_002204515.2. Classification (NCBI taxonomy): domain Eukaryota; kingdom Metazoa; phylum Arthropoda; class Insecta; order Diptera; family Culicidae; genus Aedes; species Aedes aegypti. The sequence goes on along the minus strand of NW_018736346.1, from coordinate 41,875 downwards.
ATATGTGCCTTATGGTAAGAAAAGCTCGGTAAGCTCTCTCGAAATTTCAACTCGGTTGGTTGCTCCACCGTCAGCTGGTGGAGCAACCAACCGAGTTGAAATTCAAATGGTATAGGATATCTGCATTCAATTCAAAGTTTGTATGGGATATTTGTTTTAATTATATTGAAAATTGACCCTATGTCACTAGGTAATTTCCTATAGAATATCTGCATTCTCAATAGTAATTTATTGATCAATAAATGTTTATTCGAACTTATCTAGAGATGAGTCATTCCGATAAATTTCACCCCGGATTACTATATCTAGATTTACATTTGAACATGCACATTATGACTGATTTTTGTAAACTATTCCCGCTTACTATTAAAGGGGACTCTACTTTTTTCTTTTAATGGCAACAAATAAAAAAATGAAATGCGACAATGCACAATGGTCGGCCTCTATATAAAGGGGCGGCCAAAACTACCAAAAACTTTTTTGAGATTTTTATGTTTATGCTTATGGGGGCCCAGATAGCCGTAGCGGTAAACGCGCAGCTATTCAGCAAGACCAAGCTGAGGGTCGCGGGTTCGAATCCCTCCGGTCGAGGATCTTTTCGTAATGGAAATTTTATCTACTTCCCAGGGCATAGAGTATCTTCGTACCTGCCACACGATATACACATGCAAAAATGGTCATTGGCATAGAAAGCTCTCAGTTAATAACTGTGGAAGTGCTCATAAGAACACTAAACTGAGAAGCAGGCTCTGTCCCAGTGGGGACGTAAAGCCAGAAAGAAGAAGAAGATGTTTCTTGTTATTTTAAAATATACCTCATGTATTGTATTACTATGATCCTTCATTGAAATTGAACTAACATTTAAATTTCTATGACTTTTATGACGGCAAATCGGTTGAAGTCAAAAAATTGAAAAATGTAACAATAAAATAGAGTACAAAATTTATAATTGAGGAATGCAATATTTTTTCAAAGTTATGCACTATCAAAAAGCTTATCGAACATGAGGATGGAACAAAAAAAAATGGTTGAAGTTTTAATACTATTCAATATTACACTTTAGTAATTTTGATGATTTTGAACATGAAAAACAACTCTTGTCGCGTCATGTCGCCGTCATTTCGAATATTGCACATCAAAAACATCCTTAGATCTAACAAAAAACGTTTAAATTTTTTGCAGAAATTAGCTGATTTGCAAGTTAGAGCTATTTGAATAATTCAATATTTCACATATTTTTTGACGATATTTTTTATACAAAGTTTATATAAAATATAAACTGCTCATACACATTTTGATCAAACTCGTTCAAATACATATAAAATTTATGCCTTTAGCCCAGTTTGATAACAAAATATTTTTTTTCTAAAGTTACGTAATATGTGAATAACCCCTTCTGAAACAATAAAAACACCAAATAACATATTCAGTTACATATCTCATCGATTAAGGCGATAAAACAAGTTTTGGTCAAACTTTATTTTTTTCGAACCATCGTGCAATGGTGCATGAACGAAACTGGGGTTGCAAGGGTTGTTCCATCATTTCCAAGTATCAGTCTAGACATAATATAATTGAATGTGACTGTATGGGCATCAACCATATTTAAAATTTTCTAGAAATTCTATGGTTTGTAGATCTGACGGCCCAAACTCAAATTTGTTGTGAATAGCCTGAAACTTATGTTGAACTTGAAATTCAACAAAACATATTTAATTGAGCCAATACTGTTTGCAAACCTATGAAGAATCTCTTATTATTACTGTAAATTCAAAGTCCTGTAATGAAAGAATTTGATGGAATGCTTGTAACGATCGATGGTCTCAAAACTTAAGCCACTAATCTTTCATATTTGAAACTCTAAACTTAGCTAAGTTCTTGAATAACCTTGAACAGTCTTCGAACTTAAATTTTGACAAAGACATTCGAATGAATTGATACGGTATACATGTTGTTCCTAGAACTTGCAAAAATCACTGGTTACACTTGTAGGTCTGGATGTTCAAACTCAAAGGAATCCTTGGATAACCTAAAATGGTCAAATAATTCATTACTAGAAACAACATATTTTCATGAGCATATGTAAGTAATTATGTTTTTCAAAAACTTTGGAGAGATCAGTGATCACTAGCTCCGTGTTTAGATCTGCGGACCATAACAACATAAGGCAGTAAAACAGAATAAACAGCATTAGGCATAAACAACAGCATAAGGCTAATACAGCTTCACATAAACTTTCTTTATTCCATGTTGTTAATGATTAAATTTATATGAAATTTTATCTACGTGACCCTGTTACGCGAATGTTGGTTTCAGTGTACAAAACAATAAATTCTCTGTGCAGGACTTGAAATATTCAGGAATTTAAAGTTTTTTAATCGAGTTCTGGCTTGTTAATAAATGTTATATTTTGTTTTCTGAAAGTTTAAAAAATGTATAGATATTTTAATTGACTCCACTTTTCCTGTTTTGTAAACATTTAACACAATATAATTAAAGTGTACTTAAGAAAAGCCTTGCAACTTTGTAAAAATAGTTCAAATGTTTGTGGTGCTGAAACTGCTGAAACTATGCTAAATATATTTTTTCCGTCAAACACTGCAGTGTAAAAGGGTTTAAATTTGTTAAATTGAATACTCTTTACAGTGCTTTATAATATTGAATAACTATGTAAGTTTGAGTCTGCCAAAGATTGGATCGCAGCAAGCCGAGTGTGCGGGCGGCTGCGTTTTGAATTTTGTGTCACGTTTACCTCGTTCCGCTTTTTTTCAATTCGGCGGAGTGTGCTACGTGCAAATGTTCTGTGGAAACATGGTTTACAATTAAATAAAAGTGTGTTTTTTGGAGATTATATTCGATTGGCTTGCGTTTTGCTCGAGAGTTCTCTGTGATGGCTCCAGCAATTGAATTCGTTTCGTGCGAATTGTTTTTTATCTCCTGTGTGTGTGTTCGTAGGGGCCCAGATAGCCGTAGCGGTAAACGCGCAGCTATCAGCAAGACCAAGCTGAGCGTCGTGGGTTCGAATTCCACCGGTCGAGGATCTTTTCGGGTTGGAAATTTCCTCGACTTCCCAGGGCATAGAGTATCTTCGATGCATACACCGTAGTCCAAACTGATGCAAAACTGATCATATAGTAGGGTATGGCGTTAAATTGTTTCCCTTTAACGCATTGAATTGACAACTCGTTAAGAACATCCGAACTCATAACATCTAATAGATGGTTGTTATCGTTTCATTACCAGATGATTACAAACTCAGCCTCATTCCACTTTCACTGTTTCGATCGAAACCACTCGGAATGATGCATCAACAAATATTAGCACAAGTAAATTTCAATAACACTAGGCTTCCATTATTAGGGATAATAACGCTGAGATAGTCTTTTCAAGCCGCACTCGGCATCTCGGCAGTCTCTTTTCATTATGCGGGTATTGTGAGAAGACGTGACATCTTAAGTCAAATGAATCAGAGATTTCCAGTATTACCAGTATGTAACTTCTTCATCTCTCGAAGAAAGCTTAAGGCAGATAGACAATGTACGAGTACACATATTTGAAAGAAAATGAAAATTGAGCTCAATTCTCCTTGTCATTGCATCATACCTTCTCGTACTATCAAATGAGAACGAGAGAGATGGAGATAGCATAGTGGGCCCAAACATGGGTTTCGTTGGAAAAACGTGAGTGTCAGTCTAAGTAAGTGAAAATTGTTTCTCAAGCCGGACGTGATCCCTGTTTCTGTAAGTTCTGCCATACGGTAGGGTAGAAAGGGATATAGCGCCAGTTTTTAGCAAAAAGTCGTCATTATGGTGTTTGGAGGACAAATCACTTTTAAGTAAGATTCAGTGACCTCTCAAAAATTTATCAAAAGCTGACCATCGGGAATTGGGTATCAAAATTGACATTTTTTTTCATGACGTGCATAATCGCATGGTCATTAATTACCAATTTAAAGGAGTTATTTGTTGTTAAGAAATCAAATGATCTTCCTAATTTAGTGTTTTGCTACTAAGGAACACATTCAAAATGTTTCGTATTATTGATTGCCGTGGATGATCCATTTTGCGTCATCTTCCCTCAATCGTTATGTTATTGGTGGGCCGCGGTTGCGGCAAGGAAAGTTGTGTCTTGCCCTTGTTGAGATGCGGCCCGAAGTTGAATTCAATTTAAATTCTCTCCGAGAAAGTGGAAAATATGAAAATTTTAATTAATTTATATCTTTGTCATTGCATTGTCGGAAATTTATTTTGCCAAATATTTGCTTAAAACCTTCGCCTTTTGGTTCACAGCCCTTGGCAGCAACCACGATGCATATGTCGTCGAATGTGTATGTGTAGGTAAGCTCAATGGTTGATGATGGCCTCGAAAGAATACGTCTTCCGTCGAATGCGTGAAGACACAGGAAGGGGAAACGCCTGTTTGAATTACATACACCGTACCAGGAGTTGGGTAGGCATGGGAAGACGCCAGGTGTACACATGGATGGTGCCATGACCTAACATTGTTTGGTGATATTTGTGGTAGGAGAAATGGTTTAGATGGAAATGGAATAACTCATCAAATGATTCATGGAACCATGCATAAACAAGTAAACTTAATTTAGAGAATATCAAGGTAGGACAAAGGAGGGTGCAGTTGACACCATGCAAAGTAAATATAGCTATAATGGATATTTCTTCATTAGGAGTAATTAAAAACCAACTAGTAGAAGCTGTGTATTAATATATTTTTAGAAATTATTGAAAAATATTTCACATTGGTTGGAAATATTGCACAGCGTAACAAAAATTACATTTTTGCGTGTGTCAAGGATGCAATTATATGTCTCTAGTAAATTGCACATCACGATTTTGAGCTATTGGTCGCCAAAGATGTATAAAATACAGGTTTTTATTCATGTTTACATGAAATATAAAATGTGATTTATTAAACATTTTAGAGATGTAATCCACCAAGCATGCAAAATATTACTTCAACTTTTATGTATTTTTCTAGATCATCAAGAAATAGCTTCTGAAATTTTATATACTTTGTTTGTATGTTTAACACATACAGTTTGTATTATGAGGTAAATTAAGCAAATAAAGCAAATAAATCGTCAAACAAGCTGGTAAAATTGTATGCATGTTTACTAAAGCGATAAATCCGGCATTTTCGACAACTCGAGAACTTGATATGCTATGATATTCTGAAAATGACAATGTATTTGGAAACACTTAAATTAAGTTAGAGGCGATATTTTAGTGCTAGCACAGCATAACATAGCATCTAAAACACTAGATGAGAACATAGTAAGATACCATGCAAGTTTTAATCATAATATGTTCAATTTAATGCCACAATAATGTTATCATTAAGAATGATATGAAATTTTTCATTTGTTGTTCCCACAGTACCTAACCTCAACATGCAAACTCAACATTTATGTGTTTATTAACTAAGCATAAATATTAAAAAAAAAGAGTGCACATGCGGGCCAAACAGGACTATCATTCTACAACGGATACAAGGTGGAAGCAGCAGTACAAGGAGTTTCCAAGAAAATCACTAGAATGATTATGACTATGATGGACCCAACAGGACAAATGCGGAATTTTGCTGCGGACTGTACTGCTAATTGGACAAAGAACGGTTAGGTAGATGGAAAGAGGATTCAGCTTTCGACACCCCTTCGGATAGTAAATATTGCGGCATGGGCTGTGTAGAAACTGCAGAACGATGATTCAAGACTCAGTGTCTGTTGTGTGCCTACCATCTCTTCCAATTGATTGATTGATTGATACGCGAGCACACGGTATAATTCCACTCACCCATAAGCAGCGGCATCCCCGTCATCTTCGTTAAGTACTCCTGATCAAGGGGTTCGCAATGGGCCACACCGGCACAAACATTTCAACGTCTTTGTGGTGCCAGATATATGTAGGCAGTGACTGGGACCCGAGCGATGCCTTAGAATAAATTGAAAACTAATTTTGATTATGCGATGTACAAATTTTATTTACAAACTTTGCATTAGTGTATGTCCAGTTTAATCCCAGTTTTTAGATGGCAAGGCTAAAACAATCTAGACTCAGAATAACAATAACTAATAACAGAAACTACTTCATCGCATTAAAAAATGCTTGTGATCTTGAGTAAAACTCAAACATTTCTTGATCTTACATCCATCATTTGCTAATGTTGCACGCTGCATCTTAAAATTGAAAATTGCCAACAAGAAGCTCTCTGTTTACACGATTATAAGCTGCAAATTCAGTCATACACCGTGTCCAATATATTCTCATACACTTTTTCTTTTCTTTGGTATAACTTTACTGAATGTAGGATAATCCAATGTTGTAGTATTTCATTGTAGTCTTGTAGTGTTATACTAACGTAGAATAGCTTGTTTTATGAATAAGAAAAAATAATTGCTATGATAAGTGATGAAATGTCCATTGAAGTCGTGTTTTGCACGTAAAATTAATTTTTGTTCATATTGATCTGGTTAACAAAGTGAAAATCAGAGCATTCACAAAAAAGTTTCAGAAACTTTAAGTTAATCATATTGCGTTTTGAATAGATAAATATTGATAGAATTTGATAAATATATGTGCGATAACTGCAGATTGAAATTGGGCTCTGCCTATGAGCGTGCCGCTGGAAATATTTTTCGTAAATTCTTAAGTTGATGAAATAAGTTTATAATTAAAATATTTCCAAAATATTTCCTGTAGTGAATCAGTATTATAACCACTTTCAAAAAATATTATCACCAATGATGTCAGTTAAACAAGCGCAATGTAATGTTATCTCGAATTTGTATGAGAATATACTGGACACGGTGTAAATGATGCACATAAATGGCTGGGCGGCACGGTCATTTTATGTGCACCATTAATGACAGAATTTTCAGTGTTAAGTCGTGTAAATGGAGTCGTTTTGTTTACAACATTCTTTAAGAGAACACATGTTACGTTCAATAATTAGGATTTAGTTTACAATGTTGGATATAATAGCCGATATTATTATTTATTTAGTTAACATCTAAACAGATAGCGCTGAATCAATAATTTCACGCCACAAAACTCGGTTCGTGGCCGCATCTCCTGGCTCATCCTTCGCAGCCACACACCGTTTTCCTGCACACCAACAAAGATCGTCCTAAGCACCCGACGTTTAAAGACTCCAAGTGCTTACAAGTCCTCCTCGAGCATTGTCCATGTTTCATGCCCGTAGAGGACTGCCGGCCTTATGAGCGTTTTGTACATGGTACATTTGGTGCGGGCATGAATCTTTTTTGACCGCAGCTTCTTCTAGGCCATAGTAGACCCGACTTCCACTGATGATGCGCCTCCGTATTTCACGGCTAACGTTATTCTCAGCCGTCAGCATGGATCCAAGGTAGACGAACTCGTCGACCACTTCGAACGTATCCCCGTCTATCGTAATACTGCTACCTAGGCGAGCCCTGCCGCGCTCGGCTCCACCAGCTAGCATGTACTTTGTCTTGGTCGCATTCACCACCAGTCCAACTTTTGCTGCCTCGCGTTTCAGGCGGGTGTACAGGTCTGCCACCTTTTCAAATGTTCGGCCGATGATGTCCATGTCATCCGCGAAGCAAACAAATTGACTGGATCTCGTAACGGCTGTTAAGCCCGGCTCTCCGCATAACAACTTCTAGCGAAATATTGAACAACAGGCACGAAAGTCCATCACCTTGTCGTAGTCCCCGGTGGGATCCAAACGAACTGGAGTATTCGCCTGAAACCTTCACACAATTTTGCACACCTTCCATCGTCGCTCTTATCAGTCTCGTTAGCTTCCCGGGAAAGCTGTTCTCGTCCATGATTTTCCATAGCTCTACGCAGTCGATACTGTCGTATGCCGCCTTGAAATCGATGAAAAGGCGATGTGTTTTGACCTGGTATTCACGACATTTTTGGAGGATTTGCCGTACAATCTGGTTCGTTGTCGATCGGCCGTCAACGAAGCCGGTTTGATAACTTCCCACGAACTCGTTAACTACAGGTGACAGACGACGGAAGATGATCTGGGATAATACTTTGTAGGCCGCATGTAGAATGGTGCTCGCTCGAAAGTTCTCACAATCTAACTTGTCGCTTTTTTTGTTGATGGAGCATATTTCCCCTTCATTCCACTCCTCCAGTAGCTGTTCTGTTTTCCAGATTGTGCCTATTAGCCGGTGCAGACAAATGGCCAGCCTCTCCGGGCCCATCTTCATGAGTTCAGCTCCGATACCATCCTTATCAGCAGCTTTATTGTTCTTGAGCTGGTGAATGGCTTCCTTAACCTCCCTTAAAGTGGAAGCTGGTTGGTTTCCATCGCCCGCAGTACTGACGAAAGCATTTGCTCCGTTGTCCCGCCCTTCATTGTCTGTGCTCTCAGCGCCATTCAGGTGTTCGTCGAAGTGCTGCTTCCACCTTTCGATCACCTCACGCTAGTCCGTCAAAATACTCCCATCCTAATTCCTGTACATCTCAGCTCGCGGCACGAAGCCTTTGCGGGATGCGTTGAGCTTCTGATAGAACTTACGCGTTTTTCTTGAGACCGACATAGCTGTTCCATCTCTTCACACTCTGTCTCCTCCAGGCGGCATTTTTTCTCCCTAAAGACGGTGTTTTTTCCGTTTAAAAACGTTCCACGTTCGGCCAGGTCCCTTACTTCAGCATGACCGCCCGCGCTGCATTCTTCTCCTCCAAAACCTCCTGGCATTTCTCGTCGAACCAATCGTTCCGTCCCACGTACCCGACGTTGCTCTCAACTGCATCGTTGATGGCTACTTTTACTGTTCTCTAGCAGTCCTCAAGAGGGGCTTCATCCAGCTCGCCCTCTTCCGGTAATGCAGCCTCGAGACAGTGTTGCCACATTTCTATTCTATTCTATTCTATTCTAAGCGCTTGCACAGCCAATATTGAAAAGCATCCTGGAAATGCCGGAAATTATCCCAGTATTTTCTTGTCAATATTAATGTTTGCAGTATATCGTCAATATGTTACAAATATTAAAATGGCCAGGCCCACTGTGCAGACTTGGGTTTGGAGATAATCAAAAAAATTACGGCGATCAGATTATTCACGTATGAATAACGTGATAGGCGAAAGTTTTTCAATTTTATGAGAGAAGAAACGGGGACAACCGTACCAACCGTTTCATTTAAGGGGAGGAGAGGGAAATCGTTGGAAGTGGCTTTGCTAAGAATGTTAATGCACACTCCTTTTTTGCTTCTTTCCAAGGATGGGACACAGGTATTTCCCCCTCATGTCCTGGCTGAAAAAGCCTTAGCTATAGCGCCTTTGCTCGCTCTCTGAAACGAAAAGAAATTGATACCGTACCCGTTACACAGCAATTATTTATCCCCTTAAACGCATCAATATGCTTCAAGTTTCTACATAACTAGTTAAATTAAAATATAATCTATCTGTTTCGGAAGGATCTCACCCATTTCATGAATGCTTGCAAATTCCTAATTCCTGTGAGGTTCTTCTGCTCCCGTTGATTGCTGATTATCACACTTTGAAAAAATATCCAACACTAGATCCAGCATAACTGGTTTTCTTTTTTTTTCGTTTTTTTTCTCTACGCACACGTTGCGTTTATATACATAATTGTTCAACAGATCCCGTCAATTCTTTCAAATAACACTTATTTTCTTCACATCTCTTCACGAACAAAACGCACAACTGAGTATTCTTTGTTTTGAATACACTCAATTATGGCACTTAGACTTACGCCAATTTCGCGGAACTGCACGGATGAACCACAGGAAACACTTCATTGCTTTTTTAGTATCTTCCGGGTGGCATAGTACCACCAGCCGTTTGACGATTTCGCCGGCCGAATAAATCACGCGAATTCGATATAAACGTGACAGCAAACGAGAAAAAGCAGCCATCCGCGCGCATAGCCTGCTGCGATCTCTCGAGACAGTGTTGCCACATTTTTTCCAAATCTCATCTGTGATTTCGGCCGAAAAAATCTTTTTTTATCTTGAGTCAACCTCCAAAAATCTTGGTAAAAATCTGTGTTGTGCAAAAATCAAAAGAATTCATATTTTAGATCGAAAAGAGCCTGACTGTATTTGGCATGTTAGCAAGTATTAATTTGAACTAATTCTACTTAAACTAAGTAAAGGATGCAAAATTGTTTCTAAAAGTTTAAAATACTTAAGTTGAACAAAAAAAATTAACAAAGTATAGGCATTTCTGCTTTGTATCTTCCAAAACTGTGCCCCAAACTCGTGAAATATCCCAAAATCTTAAACATCTTTTTTATCTCAAAAATCTGTGATCTATGATCACAGATACCTGTAGGCAAGAACAGGAAAAAATCTGTGTAATTACAGATAAATCTGTGTATGTGGCATCACTGCCTCGAGATGCTGCGCGTATGCAGCTGCGACATTCGGTTGCTTGAGCCGCTCTAGGTCATACCGGGGCGGCCGTCGGTACTGTACGTTGTTGATCGACCACCACCCGATCTCGCTCCTCTGCATATCACCCATCACTATAAAAGTTGTTCCCAGCTCGTGTGTGTTGCCGCAGCTCTAGTAGATGGTATGGTTACCTCTAAACGTTCGCACCATTGATCCCTTCCAACACACCTCCTGCAACGCTACGATGCCGCATCCGCGGTCCTTCAGTACGTCGGCGAATATGCGGGTGCTTTCGATGAAGTTGAGAGATTTACAGTTCAGGGTTGTTAACGTTAATCAACGATTAACGCCGTTAACGTTAATTTTTCTCGAGATCAACGTTAACGGCGTTTCGTTGATTTTCATGTTTTTTAACGTTAGCGTCAACGGATTGCGTTGGAGTGCTTCGAGAAGCCCAAGCAGGACAGTTCGGTTTTGCGTCGTCCGATTGATTTAGCTGACGGATTCGCGCGTTTTCGTTGCCGGAGAATTTTTTTTCCCCCTGTTTTGGAGCGTCTTGCTGGGTAGTGCTTTGTGAAGCCCAAGCAGGACAGTTCGGTTTTGCGTCGTCCGATGGATTTAGCTGACGGATTCGCGCGTTTTCGTTGCCGGAGAATTTTTTCCCCCTGTTTTGGAGCGTCTTGCTGGGTAGTGCTTTGTGAAGCCCAAGCAGGACAGTTCGGTTTTGCGTCGTCCGATTGATTTAGCTGACGGATTCGCGCGTTTTCGTTGCCGGAGAATTTTTTTCCCCCTGTTTTGGAGCGTCTTGCTGGGTAGTGCTTTGTGAAGCCCAAGCAGGACAGTTCGGTTTTGCGTCGTCCGATTGATTTAGCTGACGGATTCGCGCGTTTTCGTTGCCGGAGAATTTTTTTCCCCCTGTTTTGGAGCGTCTTGCTGGGTAGTGCTTCGAGAAGCCCAAGCAGGACAGTTCGGTTTTGCGTCGTCCGATTGATTTAGCTGACGGATTCGCGCGTTTTCGTTGCCGGAGAATTTTTTCCCCCTGTTTTGGAGCGTCTTGCTGGGTAGCGCTTCGAGAAGCCCAAGCAGGACAGTTCGGTTTTGCGTCGTCCGATAGAGTTTGTTGACGGTTTCGCGCGTGTTTTTCGTCGCCGGAGATTTTTTTTTTTTTTTCCCTTTGTTTTGGAGCGTCTTGCTGGGTACGTATTTGGGAAGGCCCAAGCAAGACGGTTTTATTTTCGGGACGCCAAGAAGTTTTGCTGTCAGTGTCAGTTTTGTGTTCAGTCGAGAATGGATGGCCAACTGGTGAGTTCGTTTCATGCTTATGATAACACATATTTTCTTGAAAGCGTAACTTTTATGTAATATTAAACAAACTTTGTATGGTTTGTCACTATAGGTGTCGGCATTATGCTTTTTTCTTATACAATTTGAATATACATATATTTTTCTCTTTTTGACATTATTAAAAATTATCCTTTGAATTGTTCGACATTGTGAATGTTGACGTATTTTCTAAAACTTCTACCATATCGAGACAAAATGCACAGTAATACTCATATGTAATTTTCAAACAAACTATGTATGGTTCGTCACTACAAGTGTCGGCATTATTCCTGTTTCATATAAGTTAAAATATATACATGTAATTTTCAGTTTTCGTCATTAATAAAAACGTCTTTTGAATTGTTCGACATTATAGATGTTGACGTAATTTTTCCAAAAACTTCTCGAGACAAAAATACAAAACTAGCTTTAAATACAAGTCGTATATTTCCCCCTTGTCCATGGATCGCATCACCGACCAGAGGTGACTCCCAGATCTTTTCCTTCCTCACTAATAAACACCCTTCCCGTGGTGATTGTGGAGATGCAGAGGTATTCTCGGTCTCTAGAAGCAACAATCATTACACCCTAACATTCCTTCCCCATCCCAACTGACTGTAAGGACTTGGCCGGCGCCGTTATTGATCAATAATATTAGATCTGCTAAAATTGCACTTCGAGAGTAAGCGGAAACTCCCATCCCTTATTCATTTGGATCGTAGTGCAATTCTTACCAGTTCCGATCAATCACGGAGTAGCAACCATTGACATGTACAGTCAGTTTATGCTATGCTATGCTATGCTATGCAAAACACCCCTTTTCTTTTTACCTTTATTTTTGTAATAAAAAAAACTTTGAATGGTTGGACACTACAAGTGTAGACTTCCGAAAGGTTCACTTTATTCAACAAACTTTGGATGGTTCGTCACTGTAAGTGTCGGCATAAGAATAGGAGTGTTAGGAATGTTTCATTTAGGTATTTGTTCAACAAACTTTGAATGGTTCGTCACCCCAAGTGTCGGCATAATCATGTTTATATCTCACAAATAATTATTTATCATGGTCTAATTGCTTATCAAAGTGAATCCTGTGACCCAACGATCCTCCCCATTAACAAACATCCCTCCCAGTAACCTTTGTGGAGATGCAGAGGCAAACACGGTCTCCAAATAGCAAAGGTTACACACTAACATTCCTTCCCTCAATCCCACCTGACTGCAAGGACGTGGCCGGCGCCGTTATTGACCCTGTATAAATAGAGGCACTGAATTATGCACACTGAAGAAGATTATGGCCAATCCCAGTCAAACTTCTAGTTGATTCTTTGTGCATTTTCACTGACTTCGGTCAATCACGGAATAGCAACCATTGATATGTGTAGTCAGTCTAAGCTAAGCTAAGCTAAGCTAAGTTAGCGTCAACGGATTGCGTTGAATTAACGTCAACGAACATCGTTAATCTTATCGTTGATTACTGGGTGACCTGTGTAGATGCAAGGAAAATTTTCGCTACACACTCAATCACGATTTGCTTGTTCGGTATTTTTTTTATACTGGGTACGAATTGTAAATCATAAAATACCGAACTTTCAGCTTTTTTATTGAAAACTTCTGAGGTTCAGTAATAATTTTTACTTTTTACTGAACTACGGTAGCTGTCAGACCCAATTTTGCAACATTACCGAACAGGCCGAAAAGTCAGTAAAAACAATTACCGACTATTCAGTAGTTGATGTTTTTTACTGACTTGTCGTTAAAATCAAATCAAAACAAACTGATGTGCATGCGGGAAAGTGTCAAATGAGAATCTCCAGCTGTAAAATCGTCCGGCGCCGGGAGACACGGCTATGGCAACCAAACTTTTCCTGCACCTATTAAATATTTTTGCGATTTCTCGTGGTAAGTAGTCGAAATTTAGTGAGAAACTCAACCATTTTAAGCAACCAATACGGCTCAGGACGGTTTTACTGCTTACGTTGGTAAATTCGGTTGGTTTCCATACAAGAGGTAAATTCATCTGCATCATTGAGTTTGCCTCTTGTATGCAAACCAACCAAATAATGATTTTGTCACATTTTTCGATTACTTCCACTGAGATATGAGCATACCGTAGATGTTTATTCGTACGAAAAATGCATGTCGATGTTCATGTTCATGTCGATTGGGTTTTAATTTGTATTCATTTCTGAAAAAAAAAACAGTATCCGGAAAAGCAATGCATGAAGCATGGGAAACTGGAAAGTCAGTAAAAACACTCAATAATTTTACTGACTAAGTCAGTAATTTCCATCAATCAAAACATATTTTGGTTTACTGGGTTTTTTCGGTAATCGTAAAAATTACCGAAAAAACCGTAGTTCCAAAACCCAGTAATATTTTACTAGGGTCGGTAATCTGAATTGGCTGTGTACGTTGATAAACAAGTTGTCTCCATGCAAATATCGTAACCAAGGAAATTGAAAAAAAAAAAAAATCTTGTTTACGGGTATAAAAGGATGCAAGCAGCAAGGGCCAAGAACAATTGTGTTCGAGTGGAAGAGAAATCCGGACGCGTTGCAAATGAAGAACTATCGACCCATGTCGCCAAGTGGCCCTTTCGTCGAGGAAATTTTCAAATACTGTACACTGGTTTCCGGGAAGTGAAGGTTTTTCGACATCACAAATTTCAAGGCTGAAGGACTGCATGGATTGAAAATTATTGCCGCTCACATCGCAGACCTTAGCAATTGAAAATAGTGTTGCATTTGCTTGATCTCCTGAACATACACATCTGGAAAAACATCTGGTGGTCACGAAGCTATTTCCTGCAAAATTAGTTCATCTAGTCAGTGACAAAAGTGAGTAACCAAATGCTATTTTTCTATACATAATGCCTGTGTTTTGGGACCTGTATTTCAACTTCTGGTAGTTCGAATTGATTGAAATTTGAATGACGAACTACAAATGACCTGCAGTTATATATATAGCGAATTCCTTATATTGCATTGCAGTCATTTACCAAAAAGTTCTATAGGGTTGATCAAAGACAAAAGCAACCGAGAGATTTTATTACCTTATTCAAAAACGGTATGTTTTGGGTGGGTGAACTTTGTTCAACGAATTTGTTCACATTCAGAAGTTACGTAAATTTGCAGAACATACCACTTGAGCACTTCCATGAACCACTTTGGCATGGAGCGACGCAAATATGAGCTTTAATTATGGCCAAATATGAGCTCAGTAGCTTTCAAAAAAAAAAAAATACTGTCGAAGCGAATCTAATGTGCCAAGAATAGGATCCGGCTCCTTACCGTTTGTAATCAAATTTAACAAATATCTCTGTTCCCTATCTTCTATCTTCAAGCAAACCTCTGAAAATCTTCAAAAATGATCGCAATGTGATAAATTCACTAGAAATCAAACCGGTTATTTGTAGTTTGTCATACTTATTTCATGGCAATTCCAACTAAACTGTGATACAGTGCTTCAAAGTTGCTAATTTTGTATGGAAAAACAGGATACAAGCTTTTGTCTTTGACTGGAGTTAAAAAGAAAGTTCACTCAATATGAAAAAGTATATGCAATAAACTACATGTTTTTTTTGTTAAAGTGTATTCAGACTGAGACTGATAAATAAACCGAAAATTTATTTTTAACTTATTTGCTGTTTTATTTCTTGCCTCTTGCTACATTACATATCCTTCTTGAAACAAACTCTGGAATTTGCTAAAAATATGGCAAAGGCCATAATTAACGTGAAAAATTAACGTTGACCGTTGACGTTAAATCAACGCCAAGCGTTAACGTTAACGGCTCCGAAAAATCAGCGCAAAATTCGTTGATCGTTACAATTAACGTAAAACGAATCAACGAAACGGCGTTAATCGTTGATTAACGTTAACAACACTCTTACAGTTCCACGTACCGAGCTTCCAATCGCTAGTCCCTTTACGTCGCTCTGGTCTTTTTCGATTGTCCCGGTTTGTATTCTCTCGTTGATTATTCGTTGCTTGATGTTTTTACGGCTGGCTTGCAGGGCCTGACACCAACCCCCTTGATTTCCGGAGGACCATTCCCTCTAAATGTTAGGAGGGCCATAGAGCACAGTTTAGCTTAGAGTCCTTCGCTGGCACTCGGACGACGATCAGCAGCCCCTGATATGGGGAACAGACGCTGTAGTGAGCCACTCCTTACATGGAGTACAGACGCTCTAGGTTTGCAGAAGCAAAAGCAAAAGCCGTGCTCGTATGATTGATCTTTGAATATTCAATTAGATATGACTTTACATGACTGACGCTAACATTACATGACGTTTAAATTTAAGATTTTTCGGTTCGTACTTTTGATCATTCGAAGAAATGGATTCGTGTATTCTACAAAATATACGATAGGTTGGGATACAATACAATCTTTTTACAAAATTAGTCTACGAAATTATTTCGTTACAGCAAACAAGAAATTGAGCATATGTTCAGTTTCGTAAAACCAAACAATTTTCATCTAGTGGAAATGCAAAATTATTAGAGAAAAAAACACGAAAAGCTGTTTTTGACTATTTTCTTTGTAAGTAAAGTAAACAAGTTGGTCCCGAGATGCAATTTGCATTTCACTTACGCCATTTTGAAATGTTACGTTTGAAAAGTAGATGAAAAAACTACAAAAACGGTTGGATCTTTTCATAGGAAAATGTTAGAGGTGTAGTCTCTTCAGATAAAATGCTTATTTTGCTCATATCTAAAACTCTTCAGAACATAGTTGGCCTAGAAAATTGATATTTTCGTTAGTAATGAAGAAACACTTTTGCACATAACGTGCCTTGACCAGACAAACAAATGTTCAGAAGACACCAAAACGCTTAGTTATTAATGTATTGCACTTAATTTCGTTCCGTGGGAGTTCTGCTTGATCCTTTGACCTCGGCGCTTGCTTCTTCGGGAGCGGGTGATGAGGGCAGGATCAAACATGTCGCGCGTCGGTCGGAAAAAAGTGAAAAAGTGAATCGGTTCGCTAGGGAAAGTGTACCAGTTATGGCCATAGTGGTTCCCTATTTGGCCATATGCAAAATTCGGATAACATTCAAATTTTTAATCTTTTCGAATGTTTCAACATCAAGATATATCCTAAATCTTACTGCTAGAACACAAAAAAACTTTTCAAAATATTGAGACATTCAATTTATCACGTATGGCGAAATAGGGAACCACTATGGCCATAACTGGTACACCTACCCTAGTTCTGTTTGATCCTTAGACCTTGCGCTTGCTGCTTCGGGAGCGGGTGATGAGGGCAGGATCAAACATGTCGCGCGTCGGTCAGAAAAAAAAAAGTGAAAAGTGAATCGGTCCGCTAGTTCTGTTTGATCCTTTGATCTTGTCACTTGCTTCTATGAGGGCGAGTGACGAACACTTGTTCGGCGTTCAATTTGTTTATCGAGTAATATCGCGAATCCGGTTAGGCGCATTCATTTCAAAATTATATATTTATCGTTTACCAAAACGAATCCCTCCCCAATATCCAAACTCCCAGTGTCTACTTTTGGAAGTGCAGAGGACTCCTCGGCTTCCATAATTACTTACTTTATAATTACTTCATAATTACGTCAACATTTCCCTCCTATCCCCAAATTGACCTGCATTCGGACGCATCCGGCGCCGTTATTGTTTATTATAATAATGAGAGCACCAGTACTTACACATTGAGGATGCTACTGATCCCGAGTAGCGTCTGTTGATTCCCTGTGTAAGTACAGCTGTTCTTGCAATAACGGAGTAGCATCTGCGGGCAGTCAATCATGCTCATGCTCATGCTCATGCTATTGCACTTAATTTCGTTCCGTGGACCAATGTGCAATGGTGTTGGTGTCATAGTGTAGATGGAATTGTGCAATGTTGGAGGGCGGCTTCAAATGGGAGTAAAATTAAAAAGGCGATCACCTAAGTCCAGAACCAGTTTTAAGGCATAACGCAAAAAGTAAAAACCGTTTTTTGCAAAATGATAATTGATGCGCTTGAAAGATATTCACGGTGTGTTAGAAACCGTTATTAACACAAAAAAATGTCCGAGAACTTGGCATCTACCATTCAAAGATATAATATTCAAGCATCTGCTCCGTGAATTTGAAAATATTGTAACGAGGGAATCGAAAGTTATCGTGATTTGAAGATTTTGAGCTATTTTGCAAGAGTTATTCATATGGTTCAAAATATTCCTCAACGATGCATCATCATAAATTTGTAAACCAACCAAGTAATCATCAGTTTTACATTGGGCACTCAAAACATGTGATATTCAAGCATCTTCTCTGTAAATTTGAAATCAATTTCTTCGAGAAAATCAGAAGTTACAGTGATTTGTATATTACTATTATATCTATGAAGTTTGAATTAAAGCTCATTTATATGCCTTTGTTATAAAAGTGCACATAATTTACAAATAAACATGTCTGTAGGTCTGACACTCGGCATTTAACAGATATAGTTATCAAACATCTTCGCAACTAGTTTGAGAATACTTTATCAAAAGACAACATAACTAGAGTGCTTTGGAATTTGAGAGTCAATAAGATTTTTTATTTCAATCGTCTTAATAGTGTTTGGCAATACGTATTTTATCATTGTGACACAAATTTCACCTAACAGGTTTGTATTAAACTTGTACATTTTATTGAAGAAAGGTAGTGCTTCGGTAAAGCACAAGAAAATGGGTTCCTTTTTTTTAATTTGGGTTTCATTTTCACGCGTTTTGCTGGACAGACTTTCGTTATGACCCAAATAAGCGTATTGGTGTACCTGAACAATTTGAAAGTGAACCTTTGTTGCGCAGTCAAGGTTGGATTATCAACTGGTGAGATCGTTTCATGCTACTTTTCTAATTCGGTTCAATATGGTGGTTCACATTTTATTCATGACAGTGAAGATACGTTACGATACGTTTATATTTGCAATTGTTCAATTAATAGTTAGTAGTCGATTATTATCGGAATTATTATTGTTTCATGTTTTGCAGAAAATTTAAATGCAACAAGCCTTCTATTTGGTCAGTTCCTTGAAATGTTCGATACTATAAGTGTCGATATTCCTTCAGAGACTGATACATTACTTTTTGGATTGATGTTGCATGATTTGCATCATGCAAACCTTTGAATGGTTCGTCATCAAAGGTATCGTCATATTGATCCTTTAGTCAAATCCTGTACATATGAAAGGATTACTTTTTAGTTATTTTTTCTTCATGTTGTTGACATCATTATGTTTTAAGGAGGTATAACCAGGGAAAATTATGTGATGAACCTTTAGGACTATTGTAATTGAGCGTTTTTTTTTTTACCTAGAAGAATCCTGTAACATAGCTCCGTCCCATTTTCCAAACTACCGGTGATTTCTCGTGGTAGTGCAGAGGATTCCAACGGCTTCCTCAAAGATAGTAACACGTAAATATTTCTTCCATAACCTCCATTGACCTGTATTCGGACGCAGCTGGCGCCGGTATTGTTTAGAACAAGGAATGAGAATTCCATTACTAACACACTGAGGGTGGTGCAACTAATTCTAAATAGCATCCGTTGGTTTCTTGTGCAAGTATAGTTGCTCTTGTAATAACGTAGAAGTAGAAGCGGGCGATCAATCTCGCTCTAAAACCATATGGATTAACATACCGATAAGATTTTTTGCTGAGAGTGATAAAAACATTGAACGTGCTAATTCAAAACTCAAAATTAACTTTATTATAAGTCCAAAAACTTCAATGTACTCTAGTTATGTTGTCTCTCGATAAAGTATTCTCAAACTAGCTACTAAGATGCTTGAATACTATATCTTTTAATGCCGAGTGTCAGTACTATGGACATTTTATTCGCAAACTGTGTACATTAATATAACAAAGCCATATAAATAAGCTCTAATTTAAAGTTCATTTAAATAATGGTAAATATACAAATCACTGTTACTTCTGATTTTCTCGACATAATGATTTGAAATTTACAGAGAAGATGCTTGGATATCGCATGTTTTGAATGCCTAATGCAAAACTGATGGTAACTTGGCTGGTTTACAAATTTATATTGATGCACCGTTGAGGAATATTTAAAGCCTGTGAATATCCCTTGCAAAATAGCTCAAAACCCTCAAATCACGCTAACTTTCGATTCCCTCGATAGAATATTTTCAAATTCACTGAGAAGATGCTTGAATGTTATATCTTTTGAATGATAGGTGCCAAATTCTTGGACATTTTTTTGTGTTAATAACGGTTTCTGGTACACCGTGTATTGTTTGCAAGCAGTTATATTGCAACGTGCTACTGCAGCGCGCAGTAGACAATTCAACTAGAAAATTCTGTTATATTAAAAGACAATTTACACCGCCCTCAGCACATAGGCTGCACAGACTGAACGATCACTAACATTAGGCAACGGGACAACACGACACACCCAGTAGCCCAGCGACTGACGAAAAGTTTTCCTTCGACTGGAGCGGGAATCGAATCCACCCCCCGTGACGCAATACGCCTAGACGACTGAAGCCGCTAACCGCAAGGCCACGAAGCACACGCTATTCATAAAATAGATGTTTTCGAGAAAATTTATTACACCTGCACCATTGTTTGGTTGTTATTTTGTATGGTTGTTTACATTTTATAACCAGCGACATGTTTGGTAGCAGTAAAGAGCCACGAGTACCTCGCTTGTAGTTGTGCAACTCAAAGGAAAACAATATGCACTCTGTCTCAAAAAATACCCAGAATATGGGTGTAAATATTTCAAATTGAATAATATGCTTTTTGATGAGTCTGGAAAAGCGTGTGCAAGTTTCTCAGAGGAAAATATAAAACAAACACGAGCGTATGTGATCAAACCAAGCGAAGAAAAACATCGCATGTGTATCGATCGGTCTATGATCGGCACAAGGTGACCATCTCCTGGAGATTCAAAATCAGGACATTGTGCAATTTTCACAACTTCCCTGTAAGTGCAATTTTTTTTACAAATTCAAGCATAATTTACATATATTCTGAACAGCAGCGATTTTTGAGTTTTTTTATTATTGTTGAGGACTTGTAATGTAAAGGGAATGATCATCCTATAAATAAATTAAAGTGATTCCCTTGAGAAATCACTGTTTAATGTTTGGAATATATGGAATTTGAGACAAAATATTTTTTATTTTATTTTAATATATATATATATATATATATATTGAATTATTGCTTTTTTCATTTTTTGGAAACAATTCTAATATTGTAGTGGTTATTTCCAATGTTATTTATTTTTGGAAAATATTTAATAGTTAAAAAAAATACATCTTTCAATTGTATTCTGTAATTTTTATTGCTAGTTTATGCTTAATCAATGCTTGTCTTGAATTGGTAGTTAGTGAAAGAACAATAAATTGTTAAGAAATACACCATGAAAAGACCGTTCATTTTTGACAAAGGTTCGATTGCCAAATATGAAATTTTTAGACGTGTTTTCCGAATGGAACGGACACTGTATCGACAAAGAATCTAAATTTCTAGTTTGACATAATGCTGATATCAGACTTTGCTCGGGAAAGTAGTGCTGATTGGTGAACACTGTTGTGAGGGACGACGACGATGCTACCGAGAAGCAAACGAAGAGATTTTAACTTCTCCTGTCTGTCGTTTTCCGTATAGGGGAACTAGATGTAAAGTGCGCCATCGTGATGAATAGCGCCATCGCATTATCTCTAAGTTTCTCACATTCCTCTCATTCCACTTAAAAAAAATAAATAAAATAAAATAAAAACGATTTTCGACATCCTTGGAAGTAAATGACGAGGGCAAAATACTCCGCACACAATTATTGTTTTTGGAATTTGCGACCTTATTAATGCGACTTTCCTGGAAACCCAACTAGAATGAAGTTTTCGGCAAAATGCAAAAATGATTTTTTCCTCAGGGGTCGCATATTACCCCGTCTTCCCTTACCTACTTCCACGCTAAGCCTGAGATGCTCTTATGATGTTTCGTTGAGTGGAATTGAGGCCAACTTAAGTGGCTTTGGAGCGGAAAATGTGCGACCCGAGAGGGGTGAGGGCGGCAAAAATGCATGACGTTCTGGGAAGTCAAAGCTGGTTGGCCGTCGGTGCGGAGACGTACACTTTCTAAATTAGCGCACTCGAGTGCTAATGAGAAATGTATCCCTGGAGGAAAATGAATGGATTATCTTTAATTAGTCAGATTATCATTTTCCATTAATTACTTCGATGATCGTGAATAAGCATTTTGTTGTGAGGCACGCAATGGGTGTTCTGGGGGAATCGATATGGGAATACCACTGTGAATGTTTGTTTCGATTGGAAGAGTACCTATCAAGCGTTAACAATGATTTGAATAAAAATATAACTGCAGCTCACAAGTAGTGAGAGGTTCAAAATTTTGTAATCTTTGTTTTATATTGACTAGTTGGTTTGCACTGGTAGAGTGCTGTTGGAAATTTTAAATGGGATATGAATACGACTAGCAGGTTAAAGGTAACTTGAGGGCATCCCAAAGGGTCGAACTCATTAGAAAGCATTTACCAACACATATGGATGCTAGTTGCACTGCCAGTTGATGAAGGTTCATTGGGTGGTTAGGTTAGGGTGTTTGTAAGTACGAATAGAAAAAGCAGTATGAAAACAATCAAATTGAACGAGTCAAAGGTCAGAACTGCCGGAAGCTCTTAACTATTGTAGGCTTGTCGTTGATTAAGTAGTGAAGAGTAAACAGAGCATAGTGAATTCATTACATATTTTGTAAGGTATATTAGTAAGGCAACAAATTTTAATGTATCTTCTCATCGTACAATTATTGTATGAAATTTAACTATATATACCTAAGTGTGAATACTTTTAAATGAAATGAAGGGTTAAGTGAGTTAACTAATTAATAACCATGCGGATTGGTTTGACGATCATTTCAATATATGCGTCAATATTGAATTGTGAAGTTAATTTCATCAGGAAACCAGGTCGGCAATTTTTTTGGAAGTCCAAAAAAATCCGCTGTCTGATCGCAGTGGAATAGGACCTGATACTTATATAATTTATCTGCTCGAAAGCCCATATGATATAATAATCTTTCATTGCAGGTCATTTTTCAAGTGGCAATCCAGAGCTTCGGTAGGAGGAGAGCATCAGTTAATAGGCATGATGACCGTTCAAATTTCTTTTACATATGAACTGTCTGAACATCCTCAGATTATTTTAAACAATTGTAAAATAAAATTACTGTTTATATGGTTAGAGACGAATTAAAAGGCACTTCTTTCTCTATAAATTTTCATTACAATCTTGTTGACTTAAAAAACGAGGGTCAGTTGCAGCATATATTCAATAAGTGCTCGATAAATTCCTCTGTATAATCGAAACTATGTCGAATCTTTTGCCTTGAATTATACTAGAATAATTTTTAAGGTGCAAGTAAAAATGAAAGCAAATTTCAAAAATTAAAAGCAGTTTTCGCCTTTGGAATCAACAAATCGGAAAAAATGAAAACACACAGCCTTTTTATTTTAGAAATAAAACAGCTGTGTGTTTTTACTTTTTTCGATTTGTCGATTTTAACGGCGAAAACTGCTTTTTCCACTTTGAACATTTGCTCTATTTTTACTTGGGCCTTAAGAATTTATGTCAAAGTTGCGTTATACATTGGAATGAAAGAGTTTAAGGTTTTCAACAAAAGTTCATGCAAAATAGTTGAAGATTTTATTTCAAGGAAAAACTCAAAATACCAAAAGAAAGTTTCATTAAAATATATTAAAGTGAATTAATACCGAACTCTGTCAATCATTGAAATCGAATTACTGATTCAAACATTTATCAGTCCAGTTTCTGATCATTGTTTTGGAGAAACCAAACAAATCTGTTGTTACAAAAATACCCTATTCCATTTTTTTTCACTTATATCCTTTTTTAATGTTAGGTATATAATTATCTCATAATTCTTTTCGGGATACTGTGATACTGTGCGCAGGATTGAATCAAATTTTTCTTTGAGACTTTTATGCAAAACTGGCTTGAGGTTCTGTGAGAACACCATTAACCATACCAAAGATTCTGCTTAAAATTCTGTCTGGAACCTACCTAGTATTCTTTTACGATATTGGCTATAGGTGGTATTTATGACTTATTTTTTGAGGAAATAATGTGCCGAGTAATTTGAAAATCCTTCCGGCAGTTTTGTAGAATCGTACAATTTTAACTACCAGTCAATAGAATTTTATTCCAGTTCAGAATTTTATGGTTATTTTTAATGTAAGCATAAGTTGATTTATCATTGCTATCAAAAACTGTTTTCGAAATTATTGAATGATTTTTTTTATTGAAAAGTCAATATCTCAGAAATTTTGTATTGATGAATCATTCAACATAGAGCTTATTGATTACATAGGAAGAACGACACAACTTTGCATGTGAAGCTTCATAAGCCCTCTATCGCTATTTATGTCTATGATTGTTTTTCTAGCTGGATACTGTGACTGCAGAAAAAAAACAATTTAAAATATGTATCTCCAAATAATGCCCAGATGCGTCACGCATTTTTGCGCCCCCTGATGGCTGGCGCCCTTGGCGGGTGCCATCCTGGCCAACCGCACGCTACGGCACTGATGATGACTTGGTTACGTTATAATGTGTTAACATATGCCCTGGGCATGAAAGAAGAAACATCGTGTCATCATTACAGGTGCAGATTTTTTCAGCTACGTAAACGATTCGCTTCCAATTTGAGAGAATGCAGCATTCCGACGGTAGCAGCGCAGTGAAAGAGAACAGATTCTTGAGGACAGGTGAAAAAAAAAACTGAGTCGGCACACATAAGCTGAGTGTTTCTGCAATATTGCTGTAAGCGTGGAAAACGAGCCCAATTGCGAACTGTGAAGCCATGCAGTTAAGAATTCAGGTATGGCTAGGTCAAAGTATTTAAATTATTCATGGTTTCTACTCTTGTATGACAAGTATAAATTATGTCAGTGTAATGAACTGTGATTTGTCCTACCAGTTCAAAGAATAACGACTAAATTTATATTTCAGAAATGCTTTACTTGAACTATCATTTTTTATCAGTCAAATGCTAAGAAAATTACTGTTTCTTGACTTTGATGAATGTAATATGATTGGGAGAATTATAACTACACATGAAAAGTAAAATCAGATGGTATTTTAAAGCTGCATATAATTTCACAAAAAACATATTCTTTCACGTTAAATCTGTTTAAATTTGAACTTTTGAGATTGAAATCCCAGTGCCCCGTACAGTCACCCCACAGTTATGGATCAACTAAGGGTAATTTTTCAGAACAAAACATGAGCATGAGCATGAGTATAGTTGACCGTACAATTCGTAGTTGCTACTCCGTGATTGACCAGAACAATCGAAGTTGCACAGGGAATTAATCAATGGGGCTTGGGATTAGCTTACCATTCTTCAATGTGCACAAATCGAGAGCTCAAAATTTAAAAGTCAATAACGGCGCCGGCCACGTCCTTACGGTTATCGGGGGAAGGGAAGGAATGTTAGTTAGACAACCGTTGCTACTAGAGACCGAGTATACCTCTGCATCTCCACAGTTGTCATGGAAAGGATATTGGGTTAGTGGGATAAGGTAAAGATCTGGGAGTCACCAGTGGTTGGTGATGCGATCCATGATATAATCACGCCTAATCGGATTCGCGATATAATTCGATAATCGTATTGCACCCCGAACAAGTGTTCATCACTCGCCCACGCAAGAGCAAGCAACGCGATCAATAGATCAAACACTACTAACGATCCGCGGCACTTCGTCATTTCATTATACGACCGACGCGCGACATATTTGATCTTGCCCTCATCGCCAACTCCGCAGGAGCAAGCGTCAAGGTCGGAAGATCAAACACAACTCGGTAATTTTTCAGAACAAAACATGATTAAAAACATGGTGACGCCATACAAAACATAATCACCTTCCTGGCACTGCAGAATATATATTTGATAATGCACCTCAAAAATCCCGGTTATTTACGAAAAAGTGTCGATTTTGATAGAAATTCCAAACTTTGTCCACCCCACAGATGCGGATCAGTGGAAGAGCAGGATCCCTATTATGGATCAAATCGACTCATATTATGGATCAAAACACTATAACAGCAATTTAACTGCGAGATAAACGAATGGTGTGCTAGCAAATGCATATGTTTTGGCGTTTGTTTCGGAATCGTCTTATCTTTGATTCATAACTGTGGTATGGCTTTCAACGCCCACAGTTATGAATCAATGCTTTTGGGAAAACGGTTGACATTTTTATTTCTAACGGACGGAAAAAATATGCTTAAGCATATTATAACTGATTGAGATGCTGTACAGATTTATGGTTCACGTAGGTAAAATGTGTTCTGTGTAATTGCAATTCTATTTTATGAGATATTCCCGTTTTCACCCAACTCTGATCCATATATGTGTGCTATCCATAACTGTGGGGTGACTGTACTACGGTTCCACTTCATTTCAGCCAGTACATACAGCTGCGAGACATGTTATAATTACGGGACAGCTAACAAAGTTTCCATTCTCCTTATTAATTAATGACGTTTCTCTGCCTGGTTGAAAGACACATAAGCGGTGGTACGCGAAATGAAACGGGGTGTCACTTTAATGAATGGATGGGAGAGCAATCTTCGGAACATAATGTCACGATTCTAAGAACATTCTATTAGTCCACTGCACATGATGAAAATCATATAATTTGAATTACGGCTTAAATGATACCCGGTAAATATTAACTGCAACATCATTGAGTTTTAAGAGTTATTACATCATGATATATTTAAGAAATTATTATTTTTATAATCTAGCAAACATTTTATCTATTACATTTAAGTAATAAAATGATGATAAATCAAAGATCGTAATTCATCACCTAAATCAACAGAGTTGAAAAAACATGTTTTAAAATTTCCATTTTTATTTTTCTCATAACTTTCTCCAATACGGTAATGTATACTGATTTTTCAATACTCTCGCATAACCGTGTATGATAATGTAAGGATATGCAAATTTGAAACTCCCAATTACGGTAAGTAAACCGGCAATTCGATTATTACGCAGTGTGATCACTTTTCTCTTTTGCTCTTCGTCTTTTCAATCTGTTCCTGTGAGTTGGTAAGGTTTGGTGGTGGCGTAATGAGGATGCGTCGGCGATCATTATGAAATTATACGATACCGGGCGGAATTAATCAGAGAGAATGAAGTTAGTGGAATACCCCGAAGTTCTGAATTTGTTACAATGTGCGCGGACGGTCGTTGAGCGCAATGCATAATTGGATGCAATCCAGGGTGCTTCCTGGATCGTTTAATGATACGATTTGCAGTGTCTGTTAATTATATACGTATTATTTTGGTTCGTAGTTCATTTGTTTGATGATACTGAGAAACATTTGTGAAATTTGTATGTGCAGGCCTATGTTTAACCCGCATACGCCCAAAGTTCAAATTGCTGCCATTCTTGACGGATTACCTTCGCTCAGTTTTTCGATCGTTATTGGAATTATTGGATCGATTTTTTGATCATTATTGGAGTTTTTTTGAAATGTCTATCGGTTCGCAGTCATTCCAATGCGGCACCGTGTCAAGTCGGGTAAAAAAGACCCTAACTTCCTTTTCAATCAACTTTTTACCCAAATAATTGATATAAAACTGACAATTTGTTTTTAACAGTTTCGCCTACGAATGTCATCTGATAACTCAATTAGACAATTCGACCAATATTTTTTCTTTGGGCATTTTTTCAATTATTAATGGGACCTCCGTGGAACCGGCTCTAAATTGGCCAATTTATACTTCTTCTGTCAATTTGACCTGTCATCTAGGTGGTCAATGGGATTCAAACGATTCCCCAAACCCATGTCTGAGTTAGCTTTGGAAAATCATGGAGTTTAACATCCAAACTTCGACAGTTAAGAAAAAAAAACAAGTTGACCTATCTTCGGCCGATTCCAAGAAGTCCGACCAACCAGTTTTAATAATTCTTTATAGATCTTGTTAAACGATGGCGATCGCTAACGATGCAAAATTAATCGAAATCGAGCGCTATCTTAAATCACTAACTGGTTGACCGGGAGGTCCCATAAATAACTGAAAAAATACCCCAAGCTGATACCAGTATCAGTGTTTCATTTAGTTGTCACATGACGTTCGTTGTCGAAAGTTGAGTTGGCGTCAGATTTATTATATTTATTTATTTATTTATTAATTATGAAATTTTCGGATCTGGTTCAATTTTTGGCGTAGAATCAGAATATGTTAAACACTGGATACCCATAAACAAGCCAATTGGGTAGAGGTTGATTGAAAAGGAAGTCGGAGTAATTTTTTACCCGACATGACCCAGTAACTCACTGGAATAAAATTCCAATGATTCTCGAAAAACTAAACATCCATACAATTTCATTTGAACTAAAACGAAGACAATCCAACAAGAAATGCCGGAATGATAGCAATTTGAACGAAGGTTCCAAATAATCGTAGCATTGAACACTAATCTCGATTTTGTGGCCAATAAAGATCAACAAATCTCAACGCGTTGCTAAAAAGATTTTTTGCGTTTGAGAGTTCGTACAGGCTTTCGATGGCTAACAGTGCTTCGTGATTTTTTTTTTCTCCTCGATTATTCGGAGTGCTAATGTAGCTGCGGCTTATATTTTTTTAAAATGCGCTTTCAGTTGATGGTTATTTTTTACCTTGCGTTCAAAGTTTGACATTTCTAGCTTTTTTTTTTATTTTGATTGCGTTCGGAATAATCCAATGACCCCGAAAGGATCGGTTTCTGCTTTTACTACTATGAGGGTGTCACTGAGTCGGACGCCTCTCGTTAAGTAAGTGCTATATCAACATTTCCTTCCTCTATCCCAAGTTTGGTAAAGATGGACGTGGCCGGGAATAGCGATGTCCATTATTTTGGTGTTCTTGTATAAGATTGGTTCAAGGTTTCATCCCCAGCCTTGTTCTTGAAAGCAGTGTAGATGAGATTACCAAAAGGAATATGAACATTGCCAGTATCAACCTACGTAGTATACCGTAACTACGCTAACGATAAGGATCACAACTGTCAACGCGCTTAGTTTGACCGCTTCGGCCACGAACAGAGCTGTTATATTGACAATTCGAGTGACAGTTAGTAGTTCGGCAGTCATAACTTCGGCGAAGTTCGGCGTCGGCATTCTTATTTGGTGCTTCGCAAAGATTGCCTTTGTCGGCGTAGCACTTCGGTAGAATGCCGACGCCGAACTTCGGTGAACTTTCGGTGATATTTCATTTCTCTTAAGAACTTCGGTCTAAAGTTAATCTGAATGTACAATATTTTTGCAACTATACGCTTTCCATTCGTTTCAGTATATGTATATGGACCTTTGTATGGGTTCACTATGGACCGATGCACGAGTTCACTATCTGACGTTTGAGCGGTGCTGTGTTATTTACGTGACCATGGCAACGAGTGAATTCGGCACCGCTCAAACGTCCAAGTTAGTGAACTCGTGCATAGGTCCATTTGACGTTTTAGCGTTGCCGTGTTATTTATGTGACCATGGCAACGAGTGAATACGGCATGGCTTCAGTCTGCGTTCACTCCCGGAAACTTCAAGCGACATTGACTCCATGCCTGCATGCATGGATCTTTTTTTTACTTTATCATGTGAATGTTAATACAGATTGGCTAATTCTTCACTCACATGCATGGACCAAGTAAATCACTAACTCACAGAGTTCATTCAACTTTTTTATAAATAAACAAAGAAGCTTTCATTCTCAGCATGAACATCGACATCATTTGCAATGAACCAAATCTTGCAGCTGTAGTGAGACTTATCACGTATCATCCACTTTAATTCAAACTTTTCTTCATGTGTTGTGTTTGTGATATGGGTTAGTTTTTATCATGCCGTAGTCGTCGGGTCATCAAAACGTCATGCCCAAATTGACTGTCGTACCTATAACTTCGTAAATAGTCTTGAAACATACTTTCAAGGATCAGAAATTGTTTATGGGTAAATATATTAGCAAATGTTTCAAAAATATTCGAAATTTATTAATTTTTCAGTGATTTATAATACATGGAAATTTGCCTATGCCATCGCCATCGAAGGGGTGAGTTTTGATAAAAAAAACTAGAATTCGTTCGCATTTTGAACCATACAGTAAACAAATATATTACTTTCATGCAATCTGGTGCTAGGCAGCCATGTTTTTTGAGGTTGGCATCAAATTCAAGAACAACAACGTACAGTGGCGTAATCATAACAAAGACAATTTTCTCCGTTATTCAAATGTGTTCCACGCTAACCACACCAGCTCAAATTACCTTGCTGTACTGCAAACGTTTTGTTTGTTGTTGAGCGAAAAGATTTTTTTTTGCGTTAAAAGATTACGGTCTTTCTCGATTGTTTAGTCCTTAAACGACCATTTGTTTACAAACATTGAATTGTCAGTGGGATCCACTTCCCAGTGGGAACCAAAGATGTTTGCCCGTTATTTTCCAATGGGTCAGGAGCAGGGTTCTAGGTTTTCGTATCAATGATGCAAAATCTACGAATTTTTCGCACGTAAGGAGAATGATTTTGTCGCTTTCTCACGTGAACATCTTTTATCGCTCACGCTAATTTTCCCTGGAGTTTCGATGGAGGATAACCGAAAATCACTTCACTCTGGGGATAATTTATTTTTCACTCCATCATATTTTCGCTCACCAACTGCTCCCGACAATTATCACTATGTGGATAAACAAAAACTAGTGCCGGCGACGGGGTTTGAACCTATCATTATGCCGAATTAAAACAAAAACCTATTATATGTTTAGTTTGTCAGTAAGGTTAAAAATGCTGTCGCTGAATGCTATATTAAACTTAAACTATGTATGTAATTAAAAATTATAAGAAACCTATAAAATGGGCATACGCACTGAATATGTTAGTAGAAATAAGTAAATTATTAAAGGGAAATTATAATTGTTAAACAGAACAAAATTTGTAAAACACATTTAGAACATTGCACACAACACACTTAAAACTGCTGCAGGAGAAAACTTTCGGGGAGTTGTCGCGGGTTGAGGAAAGGAATTGTTAAAAAAAGAGATAAAAAGGTAATTTGGTACGGAAAGGGTAGGCTACTGGGGAAATTAAAAGCTGGCTCGGTCTCTTTGTATAGTGTTCGCCAAAGTTGTAAGTTATAAAACGCTAGAGTGCAGTTAAAGCCATTTCGAAAGCTGAAGAAAACTTTTAATAAATATCGCCAGTGGCAGTAAATTTGATACACTGCTTTTACATGGTTAAGTGAACCAGGTATGCTATTCCTATAGAAATAACTACCCAGCGATAAACACAGTAGCCCATGAACATAACCCTAATCCTACCTTTACCATATGGTCGGGCGTTAAGTCAGAGGGGACCAAGTACAAAACTTGGGAAAATTGGATTATTCTCTCATTAGATGTGAATTTACCTTACCTCCGTTATACTGTGATCAGATTTGATGGATGCTGTAAACTGCGAGAGATATGTAATAAATTTACTTTGGATGATCAATAAAAATCGGTAAAAGTGTGCAGTCAGAGTATACCAAGTGCTTATTAACATAACATCGAAAATGATCAGCGCGCTGAAGAATGCGAGGAAATAAAAAACATTTCAGAAGGTTTGTCAGATTTTTTGACATCGAATGATTCTTCTACTTATCCATCAATAGAATTTTTTAAATATTAACTTATTTGATGCATTTGATTTTGATTTTTGACCATTTACCATATTTAGCTGGGTGGTCAGCTGCCAAAGCCACGAACGTCAAAATCGTCATAGGAGATCTAAACGCTCAGGTTGGCCAGGTGGAGAAATTCAGACCGACGATTAGAAAGTTCAGCGCCCACCGGCTGACAAACGAAAACGGCCTACGACTTATTGATTTTGCCGCCTCCAAGAATATGGCCATTCGTAGCACCTACTTCCAGCACAGCCTTCCATACCGATACACCTGGAGATCACCACAGCAGACAGAATCGCAAATTGACCACGTTCTGATTGATGGTCGGCACTTCTCCGACATTATCGACGTCAGGACCTATCGTGGCGCTAACATCGACTCTGACCACTATCTGGTGATGGTCAAACTGCGCCCAAAACTCTCCGTCGTTAGCAACGTACGGTACCGACGGCCGCCCCGGTATGACCTAGAGCGGCTCAAGCAACCGGATGTCGCAGCGGCATACGCGCAGCACCTCAAGGTTGCATTACCGGAAGAGGGTGAACTGGACAAAGCCCCTCTTGAGGACTGCTGGAGAACAGTAAAAGCAACCATAAACGATGCAGCTGAGAGCAACGTCGGGTACGTGGGACGGAGTCGACGGGAACGATTGGTTCGACGAGGAGTGCCAGGAGGTTTTGGAGGAGAAGAATGCAGCGCGGGCGGTCATGCTGCAGCAAGGAAACCGGCAGAACGTGGAACGCTATAGGCGGAAACGGCAACAGCAGACCCGCCTCTTTGGGGAGCAAAAACGCCACCTGGAGGAGACGGAGTGCGAGAAGTTGGAACAATTGTGCCGGTCTCAAGAAACGCGTAAGTTCTATCAGAAGCTCAACGCATCCCACAACGGCTTCGTGCCGCGAGCCGAGATGTGTTCATGGGAGCCGAAATGAGTTCATGGGAAGTTATCAAGCCGGCTTCGTTGACGGCCGATCAATAACGGTCCAGATCTTTACTGTACGGCAAATCCACCAAAAATGTCTTGAATACCAGGTTCCCAACGCATCAGCTTTTCATCGGTTTCAAGGCGGCATACGACAGTATCGACCGCGTAGAGCTATGGAAAATCATGGATGAGAACAGCTTTCCCGGGAAGCTCACGAGACAGATAAGAGCGACGATGGAAGGTGTGCAAAATTGTGTGAAGGTTTCAGGCGAACACTCCAGTTCGTTTGGATTCCGCCGGGGACTACGACAAGGTGATGGACTTTCGTGCCTGTTGTTCAATATTGCGCTAGAAGGTGTTATGCGGAGAGCCGGGCTTAACAGCCGGGGTACGATTTTTTACGAGATGCAGTCAATTTGTTTGCTTCGCGGATGATATGGACATCGTCGACCGAATATTTGAAAATATGGCAGACCTGTACACCCGCCTGAAACGCGAGGCAGCAAAAGTTGGACTGGTGGTGAATGCGGGCAAGACAAAGTACATGCTAGCTGGTAGGGCCGAAAAAAATATGTTTCACGTGATGAACATTCAACTTTTTATAGCGATTTTTCAAGAAAACTACTCAATTTTTTCACATTATAATTATTTCTTCTTTTATTCAAGTCCTGGAGGTATCACTTTTTTGGGCAAAGTGAGAAGTGCAACACTATTTAAGGAAATGAGTCATACTCAATAATACTTCAAAAACAATGAAATTCAATCAAAATTCTGTGATTTTTTTTTCTAAATGATTATTAACCTTGTGGTTATTCAGTCCAACTGTATTCAAGACTTCCATAACCTATTTAATGTATCTAGTTTAGTTAATGATTAATAGGGTCGAATTGTACATTAATACATACGGCTTATATCTAGTCTAGTGGCTTCATTTACCTGAAAAGATAAAGAGATTGGAACTATTAGATCATTGTTTAGGTGTTTATTATAAACAATTCATGATTTCATTCAGCAGCTAAAAGAAGATATATCAGATAACTTAGAGATAGATATATAAAACAAATATTCGAAGCGATAAGCGCGCCACATATTCAACAAAATCTTGCTCCATTTTTAAGTTCAATTCCCATTGGAAAATTTTGAAAGAATAGGATAAAATATTGAAGCATGGACCATGCTGGAAAGAGGACCTGCAAGCATTGATCTGTCGGCGGTCAACTATATTACTGCTGGATACTGGTGTTATGGAAGGAGAGACATTCAAATGGAAACAATGCTGATTGGGAGCGTACTACACCCGATTCTGTTTTTGCACGGGGGATGCGTACCGTGCAAAAAAAGTTTTCAGTTCAAAAATTTCAAAAAACCGTGCAAAAAAAGTAACACCATTTCTCGACGTTTCATGCCAAAATAAGGTTTTGGCAGAAAAAAATGTATGGAAACTTTTTTTGCACGGCCGTGTAAAAAAAAAATCCGTGCAAAAACAGAATCGGGTGTACTCTGTTTCCGTACACAAATTGGGATACGGTTGGCTAGATGTAGGTAAGGTTGTAGTTATTGGTCTTATGCGAGAGTCACCGACATGCACTGGCTGGACGCTTTGTCGGAGCCATGCACTGAAATGAATTTTATTGTAGAAACTTAACTGAATCCATGGTAAAATTAAGAACTGCACCAACGATTTTCAACCGACTACATTAATCTGTTAACTCTACCAAAACATAGGTCAACGTCACTACACAAGAAAATTTCTTCTGTTGATTTAACCAGAGTTGCAGTATTTTTGAACTAGAACATTCTTGATTTGAGAAGTTTAGCATCAAACTTTCGACCACACTGTGTTGTACGGTGGGTGTCACGGATTGAAATACAATGCTTAGTAGTGGATGCTACTATGGACATAGTCAAATTAACTGCACTGCTCAGTGATTTTCATCAGATTATAGTAAACTTAATAGATTTTTGTAGTCGGTTGAAAATCGTTGGTGCAGTTCTTAATGCTACCATGGATTCTGTAGATTATACAACAAAATTTGTTTGCGTGTGGCATCGACGCATGGTGGGGCTTTTATCTGGAACTGATGGTCAAAACCGATTTCTCCGAATACGTTCACGTCGGCGTGAACAGGTGCTTAGGACGATCTTTGGCGGAGGCTGGTCCCTACGGCGAACCCAGTATCCAGAAGGTTGCGAAAGCCGAAAGGGTGTGATGGGCAGGGCATGTTGCAAGACTACCGGACAACAATCCTGCAAAGATGGTGTTCGCGTCCGAATCCGGTTGGCACAAGAAGGTGGCACAGCGAGCGAGGTGGCTTGATCTGGTGCAACAAGATCTGGAGTACGTGGGCCAAAATCGAAGTTGGAGAGACCATGGACCGAGTAAATTGGCCGTAACATCGTTAACGAGGTTTTATCAAATTATTGATGCAACACCAACTAAATAATAAATAATAAGAACAAAAATTCCAAATGCAAGAAATGATTAAGTTGTAAAAGAAAAATTCGGTTTCCAACTAAGCGAAGAAGCATGCTCCCATTAAGGACGGATCGGTAGAAAAAAGAGGATTTGTTGATTAATTGAATATCACGCTTTGCTGGCGTTACGTTCCATGTACAACAGAGCCTACTTCTCGGCTTAGTGTTCTTATGAGTACATCCACAGTTTTACTGAGAGCTTTCTTTACCAGTTAGCCATATTTGCATTCGTATTTTGCAAAGCATTCGTATTTTGTAAAGCACGAATATATTCTATGTCCTGGCAAATCGAGAAAATTTATTTAACGAAAAACCCTCGATCGAAGTGATTCGAACCCACGAGCCTTGGTCTTGTTGAATAGCTGCGCTTTCGCCGCCTACGGCTATCTGGGCCCCTACACTTGCAATAAAATGCTGATATAAAGCCTCCGCCGTAATTTCTAGGCCGTGGAAGCTTCTTCACCCTTACACTGAGAATCGGACCACTGCTAAAAAAGCATCCCTCTTTCGCATTTCTAATGAGTATTCCCAACAGCCATCCACCCGTGATGGCGCTGCTGTCCCGCAGTGGTTAGAGTTTCAAGGGTGGGTGAGGAAGACAAGCGAATCGAATTGAAAATTAGAAGACGAAGTTAATTAAATTAATTAGCAATTTGCGTCATTTGTGTGGAAGATCATTATTGATGTATACATGTGTATGTGTCGTCGTCGTCGTCGCAGTGTTTGCTTACAAGCGTTGCAAAAACTAGGACGGTGGCGATGATAGTGAAAATGCTACACGCTAATAAATTTCAAATCAGACCCAGTGTTAGCTTTTCATTGATCTGGAAAAGTTCTTCGTTGTTGGACTTTTCGGACAGGCGTGAATTACATAAGCTGTTACGAAGGTAAACATAAATTTTATAACACGCCATGCAAATTTCTATAAAAGTAACATACACAAATTCGGATGATGTGGGTGAATGAGTCTATAGCGTCCCTGATAAGTGTAATGAATTTAAATTTCAGGTTGAAAAATAATGGATTTGTTGATGGGTTTTTGGAAAGATATTTATTAGCGTGTGACAATGAGACGGCAAGATGATGAGATGATAGTGACGAAAGGGATGAACAACGACGACGACGGTGACGACATCAATAGCATATACCGTTTTGTCTCAAATTCCGAACAGACTCATATTCCGAACACTCGGTTTTTGTATGGCGACTTGGTTGAAATGTTTCGCTGAAATATGTCACCAAATAACAAGGAAATGGCAGTCAATTGCAATTCAATTTGAACGTCTCCAATATAATTTATACCGCAGGAGTAGTGATGATTCTCTAGTTTGAGACCAATAGAACAAGCTCAGATTAATTTATTTGCCAAATTATTAATTTGAATACGATTTATTCGTGCTGTTCGGAATTTGAATCAGGCGTGTTCGGAATATGAGACAGAACGAACACAGTGTTCGGCATTTGAGTCAAAAATGTTGATCCATACTTTTACGTAGAAACAATACTAAACTAATAAATCAACATAATTATTGGTACACCCAACAGCTAACAGGTAGCCTTTGCGATGAAATTAAAATTTACACAAATATCAGCTAATTTATGCAATCAGCATGCATTCAAAGTCCCTGTTGGCCTTAAGTGTTCGGAATATGAGTTCAAAACGGTACATTGTGGGGATCTTCAAGGGGCATAAAAACTCAATTAAAATCTTAACCCTGTAATACCGAACCCGCCATTAGGCGGATTAGAGGATTTGTATTAGGATTTTGTATTTATTCATAGGTTGAAATCAAAACGATTATTTTTCTGGTCGATAGATTAGAATCATAACATGTATTAAAGAAAGATGACATTCGAAACAATTTTGTATTTTGAAAATTGAATTCTTTTAAAGCCTAGGAATAAACAAAATACATATTAGATAAATAAAGAGCCTGGTGGCAACGAATTAACTCTAGAACTGTTTTTTCCGTGAACATAACAAGTAAACTTATTCGTTTTTTTTTTCATTCTAACCCAATGACCCACTTCGAGCACGCCAGTGTCCACCGGCGGACCAATGTTGATACCGTTATGACTCATATTCCGAACACTTAACGGCCAACAGTGACTTCAAATGCATCTGAAAGGCATAAATTAGCTGATATTTGTGTAAATTTCAATTGCTTCGCAAAGTCTAACTGTTAGCTGATAAGTGTGTCGTCGAAAATGTTTATTTAAACCTTGTTTAGTATTGTTTTTACGTTAAAAGTTTAAAACCACATTTTGATTCAAATGCCGAACACGGTTGTTCATTCTGTCTCATATTCCGAACACCTTGACTCAAATTCCGAACAGCATGAATAAATCGCATTCAAGGGAATAATTTTTGCAAATAATTTATCTGAGGCTTATTCTACTGGTCTCAAACTAGAGAATCATAACTACTGCCGCGGTATAAAGTTATATTGAAAACGTTGAAATTGAATTGCAATTGATTGCCATTTCCTTGTTATTTTTATGACATATTTCAGTGAAACATTTCAACCAAATCGCCATACAAAAACCGAGTGTTTCGGAATATGAGTCTGTTCGGAATTTGAGACAAAACGGTACTCGGAAAATGGGGAAATGCGACCCGAAGATGGATGATGGACTGGAAGGAGGTTGAGTTTACGTGCATTTGGGGCGCTCTCGATTGGGTGAGGGTGTTGGCTTCGCGCAAAAAAGGGTGGATTTTAATTAACGAGATGAAATGTTGGAATTGTAGACGT
This sequence comes from Aedes aegypti, assembly GCF_002204515.2. NCBI lineage: Eukaryota > Metazoa > Arthropoda > Insecta > Diptera > Culicidae > Aedes > Aedes aegypti. The sequence goes on along the minus strand of NW_018736346.1, from coordinate 4,320 downwards.
GGCACTGTCTATTTCCAACGGAGCCCCCACAGCGAACCTCTCTCTACCTGGCGCAGGACAGCAAGCAGCAGCATTTCCGCGCGCAGGTATACTTTCAGTAATTATAGCGAATCCGTTGGGGCATCCCAATTATACCATGGTCGTTAGCGAAAGTTTTGTTCGTACAGCGGCAAGAACTATGCCAAATGACTATGGTTTGCTATTGCCAGTGCTACACAGTCGCTGTCACCACCACAATAATCGGATTGATATCACAACGATAGTGATTCAACTTTTTAATTAGCAACTTTTCGAATTAAATTTCATCACAGCGAAACATAAGCCTCAATTACCACTACACAATGTTGTAATTAATCCTAAACTTGCACACTAAACATTTCCGCTCCGCTGTACTCCACCGAGAGACTGTTCTCATTCACAGGAGGAGAGAGCAGGAACTTGTAGAGTCTACCACTACCCACTCCAATTAGGAGAGTTGCACGTGGTGTGTCTGCATATCTATTTATAGTCAAATATAGTTTTGCGTTGGAATAAAAAGATGTGTCAACATTAATATTAGCTTTTTAATGAAATAACCAGGGAAGAGTTCCGTAGGTTAGGCATGGTTTTAATTTAAGATCATGAAAACAGATTGTAAGAGAAAACATTTTTTAAATAATAAGAATTAGAAGAGTACAAAGCATTTTTGAAAATGTTTCGATCGATTTATCGTGATCGTAGTTTACGGTGATTTTTGTTTAAAATAGTTTTACTTTGACGTTTTGTGCTGATGTTTTCAATGTCTTATATTTTTCTTATATGGTTTTTCTGTGAGTATATTCTGGATCGTAAGTGGTATTAGATTTTCAAAATACTTAATTTTCTTATCTGCAGAACTTTTTGAAACCTATAAAAAGTCCACTGATCAGGTGATTGTAAATACATTTAAAATTGTCTATCGGGAAACTTACACTTATCCGATAGGATTATTTATATTTCTTAAAAGTATTGAAATATTTTCAGGAGCAATAAAAAATATATGTTCGTTTTCTCAACTGTTTAAGGTTTTGATGGTTCTTATTTGATATGGTAGTTCAATATTTACACTAATGATGCGTTTGTGATGGCATATTTACTCTGTACCAGCCCCCTTTATTGGCTTGGGCTACAAGACCGATGTCTTTCGGAGCTACCTACTTAGGGCTGTTGATGCCTCTACGCTTTTCGTCACCTCTCGCTCTATTCGCTCAAGCTTCAATTTGTCTCTTCAACGTCACTCACATTTTGGATCGGCCCATGCGAGACTTTTACGATAGACGCTATTTTGATTGTTTGGTGCGCTTGACTCAACAATCTGCTCCGTCATGCTCTTCGGGTGGAACCGGTTGGATGCCAAGGTCGGTTTTGCGATTCCAGTACGCAAGCCCCCGACGCACAGTGCGTTGCTCCATAGACAAAAATCAATTTCAAGTTATTTTTATTCGGCGATAATAAGTATCCACAAGTGTTTATAGATAACATCGGCTATTGAAACGTGTATTTATAAGATTTTAAAGCATTAAAACGACTACAACAAGCGTCGAAAGTGACAGTTGTCGGAAGTAGCAGAAAAAACATAATTTTGCCGCATGTTTTCAACATTACTTTAAACTGTACGGAGGGTGTTGGGAACCAATCCATTCAATCAAAATTTGAAAGAGAACATGTTTGAAAGGTGGTAAAGTATATTTGATGGAATAAGCCCACCAATATTAACTTTGAATATGGAAAATCGGCACGATTAGTTGGCTATGAAATTCAAACTTATGAAATACTAACATATAACTTTGGTTATCGATTCAAAAAAAGTTCACCGAGTTCCACCCTAAGTCACTCACAGACATGTTTCTCAGAGTGCCCTCTAAGAGATCTGAAAGATACAGCTGCAACTCCCTGCAACTTTTCGAGATTTTCAACTATTTTTCGGTATACTCCTTAACCAGCACAAGTATGAAAATGAGTTGTTTGTGATAAAAAATCCGAAAATTCCGTTAACGCATTGTGGTCAAAGCTGAACCAGACATTACACCAGAGCAAGTTTATGTTTTAAAAAATATATTTTTAATGAAGTTTCCAAGATTCTATTCAACTTTTATGTTAAAAACTAAGAAAAATTTTAAAAATATGCGCATTTTTGCATAAAGCGTATAAGTCACTTTTGCAGCTATAAGTGTGAAGAGAATATTGCAAATAACTTCTACGTCATTATAGGCCAATAATAGTACAAAATTACGAGGTTTTTCTTGGAAAAATAATGGAATTGGCTCTTAGGACAGTTTTGCGATTATGCGTATACTATATGTCATTTATGCAAATTGCAGCTCTTTTCACCAGAAAAAAACTTTTCCTTTCATACCAAGCACCTTGGCTTGATCTTCCAGTTTTTGATTTTTGTCCCGCATTCACCATACATACATTCCAACGCACTGTGCGACGACCCAAAGCTGGTGAACCTAGTTTACTTTTGATGGAGAGTTCCCCGCTGGAGATCTCTCGAACCGGTAACGTTACGCGTTTTTCAAACTGGGTTGTTTGGTCGGAAGAGTACCGAAGTCGGCCCAGCGATACTGGTTGGAGGATGGCTTCCGGATCATTTGCGCTCCGACGACTCAATCTGATGATTCGCTATGATCTACTCAGAATATTCTCATTCTAATTCACTCATTCTCATTCTATTCTATCCGACGAAGATTTCTCCGGCGACGGAAGATGTACCGAACCGATGCTATCCGGCAGAGCCGAAGTCCGTTCATGCGATTCCGGTGGAGAGAAGCTTCCGGTTCACAGGTGCCCGATGACCCATTTGCCGGCGCTGTTTCGCGATCTACTCTTGTCCCCCCGGCGAGGACTTAACCTACTCCGATGCTGGCCGAGCAGATGCCGAGGTCGGTCCTGCGATTCCGGCGGATGGAAACTTCCGGTCTCACAGGGTGCCCGACGACCCTTTTGCCGGTTACCTGTTTCGCGATCTACTCAGCTGGTCCCCGGCAGGAGAATCTGGCCTCACTCCTAACTCGGATGGTGGTCGGTATGTGCCAAGGTCAGTCCTGCGATTCGGTGGCAGGAGGGTTTCGCGGTTACGTGAACGCTCGAATTACTCCGTATCTTAGTCCCCGATCGGAGGATCTAGCCTATTACCGATCGCCCGGTCCGACGCCCTCTGGTCTCGCTATTTCCTGTTGCAGTGACGCCAATGATATGCGATTATTCGGCCTACTGTTCACCGCGTTGCCCTGATACGTTACCGCATTGACATATTTTCTGCACCGATGTTGTCGGGGTATTCAAATCTCCGGTGTTGAATTTCCGAGTATTTTGTTCCGCACTTCCACGTATCTTGGCAGTCAAAAACTACATTGTGCGGAATCTACCTCGATGTTTGGGCCGTGTGGCAGATTCTGCCGATACCCCAGAATCTATGGAAATTACTTTCTGAAACAATCCATGAACCTGATGGGAATCAACATTAGAAGTCACCCTCTTCATGTTTCCTGCTCATCCACGTCGAAAGGTTTGGGATGAGCTGGTAGGTCCATCTTCCTTTTTCGGCGCAGTCTCACTCGTGGTGCCACCTCGCCATATATCCGACTCTGGCCATCTTCCGTACGTTTCTGACGTCTTTTCGTTGATAGTAGAGTAAAGTGGGGCAAAAGTTCGAGTGGGGCAAGAGTTTCTTTTTAAGATTTCTAGCTCAAATCAAATCAAAACTTAGAAATATCATGGTGGTTCGAATGCTATTCAAGTTAGAGACTTTCACTCTAAATATCATAAAAATCGATTGAGATTTGAAAAAGTTACGGCTGTTTGTTGTTTTTCGACGTAAATATTGTAATATTTGGTCAAACTATCGATGTATGGAACCAAATGAAGATAAAATATTTTTCAATATTTTATGTAAGGGCGTTTCTAGGCCTATCATAAGGATGCTTTGACGTGTGTTAGTTTTTCTATAAATAGTTGGAATCAATTTTTGGCCCATAGCGGGGCAAAAGTTCGAATCTGCGGGGCAAAAGTTCGACCCATGTATAAACCCACGAAAAAATTTTCGAATTGCTTGAAATCCACATATTATCATCAAATTTAGTGAAATTTGCCTGATCGTGCGAAAAATTTCACAAAAATTTTACATTTTCACTTAGTTTTGCGAAAAACTGCTATTTTTTGGGTGTATTACAATTAACCCTATTTTGGGCATTTTTTGATGAAAATTTAGTGTGTATTTTTCGGCAAACATAAGTTTACGGCTGGTATAAAGTATGCCTGGCATAAAAGTATTGATATTTTGTGTTTTAGCCAACGAAC